>NC_091627.1:10147500-10197500 GCF_027580195.1 Bos mutus | reverse complement strand
TATTTTTATATGTGTCCACTGTTACTGAGTGTAAGGGTTGCTTCCTATTGGTATGGTGGTTTTACATGCATATTAGGTATGTATATATAAATGCAATACGTAGGTGATTACTTTCAGTCCTTTGCATTTCTTCCTGACAGATTTCCTTTTTCTATCTCCCATATAGTCTATTTGCTTGTGTATTAGTCATTGAGCATCTTCTCTTGTTTGCTACACTGTTCATGGGAGTGTAATAGCTTAAGTATGTATGTTGATTTACTATTAAAGAGCCTCACCAATATCCATGGTGTATAACTACAGGGAGAAACTAGAAACCTGGAAGAACCTTAAAGGTAGATTAAAATCCACATTTCCAGGAGAAACATCAGTGGCTAAAATATTAAAAGGAAATAACAAATACAAATATATAAGCAAAAATTTAATTTAAAAAGGAGAAACTTAAGGAACTCCCAAACAAATGGTTTAAAAATGAAACAGAGCCCAAAATAAGAGGTTACTCAGTGAGTCCTTACTTCATGCCAAATGCACAAAACACTTGGTGTGTGGAACTATAAGAATTCTAGGCCATGAAATTTTAACATAGAACAAAGTGAAGGGAAGAAAATCAAAGATGCTAAATTAGAAATACTAATGTAGCCAATATTTAGCAGTTTCTCTTAAATCTAGAAGAAATAGCAAATACCTGTTAGTCTATCTTTAATTATCAGCAATGTGTCAATACTGATTTTTATCTTATTTAAGAGAGTTATCTAACTTTTGGGTTCCCTAAATGAATTTATTGTCTTATTATATTATAGTCTTCAACCCTTATTTATTTACCTCAGAACAGGCAACAGATATAATTTTAAATTATTGTGAGTTAGTTTTATTACCCAGTTGAAATTATTCTGAAGTATATTTTTAAATGAAAGTGACAGCTTTAAAGTGTTTTGAGGGAGGAAATTAAAGTTGTGCATTTGAGTTAAGACAACCAAGAGCTCAGTCATGCTGTGGGTATAATTCAGGGCATCTAGGAATGAAATCTGTTCTTAAAGAGAATTGATGGTGGTTTTAGGTTAGCATATAAAATCGCAGAGCTGGTGCTCAGTTGAGTACTTGGCAGCTTATAGATGTTACTGTCATGTAAGTTACACTAGACACAGAGTGTGCACCACTGTGGATAAACAACAACAGGCACAGACGCAAAAGACAGAATCCAAATGCAGACATACAAGATGCCAGCTTTCATCCCCGCCTTCCCCAAGATGCTTTGTAACTAGTGTGGGGATCCTGCTTTTAAACAGATTTACAGAGGTTAATTGGGCTGGGATATTTTAGATTCTGTTACACATTAATGAAAATGCTGATTTTGGGCTGTCATGACTCCAGTGCTTTTTATACTGTGATAATTATTTTAAAACTTCTGTCTTCCGTGTTGTTGAAAACGTCTTGGCAGAAAGCCTGTGTGACCTGATTAAACCTATGAATTGTCAGCTGTGATCTATAATACTCAGATGAGGTTGCTGACTGGGCATCACTTAGGAAGTTCTTGATTTAAAAGCAAAATTAGATTGAGACCACTGTGCCCAGCACTGCATTGCCATATTGATGGTATATTTTTAATCCTGTATTTAGTGTCCTGGTTTGATGGCGATTGCTTAACAAATTCATTTAATAATATATATTTTTAAAGCATAGCTAATTACCTCATAATGTATGTATTTCTCTTCTCTCCCTGAAATTAAATGATGGAAAAGCCCATCTAATCCTGTTTATTTTCTAATTTTTGGATATAGCTTGTGAATATATTATAGGATTTAAAATTCTGTTCTCCCAACAGTATGGGGAAACAGAATAACTGCCTTTTGATGGGTTTGTTTTGTATCCTTGGAATTATTTTTTTCTTTGTCAAAAATCTTGAAAATTTTACCCCCTTCCCATTTTTGCTTAAATCATCTAAATCTGGGAAGATTGGGTGTTAGAATATTCTGAGAAGTCAGGGTTACCTTTTTCCAAGGACCTAATCAGAATATATTGAGAGAGAGTGATATTAGACATTTCATAGAAGTAAGAATTTTCATACTTATTGGTACTTATTGATAAAATGCAAACAGTGAAATTCTCAGCATGAATTGTAGTGCACTGATGTTGTTTGATCATTTACTCAAATAAATAAAATACTCACACTATTTGTCCTGTTTCTCGCTTCTTCTCTCTCTGTCTCTCTCTCTCTCTTTCCTTGAAGGTCTCAGCATCAGAGGAGCCCAGGAGGAGGACCCTCCCGATCCCCAGCTAATGAGACTGGACAATATGCTTTTGGCAGAAGGGGTTTCAGGTCCTGAGAAAGGTGGGGGATCGGCGGCAGCAGCTGCAGCCGCGGCAGCCTCTGGAGGTTCTTCAGATAACTCTATTGAACACTCAGATTACAGAGCCAAATTGACCCAGATCAGACAAATCTATCACACAGAACTGGAGAAATATGAACAGGTCAGCAGCCGCCACTCTCATAGTCCTGCACAAACCCTCTATTGCTCTTCTAATAGACCGCGCTAACTAATTCTGAGGGCTGCGAGGGGTAGGTGTTAATAGACAGAGCAAAATAAATAAGGTCAATCAGAAATCCAAGTGAACTGTTGAATTCATGAAATGAAGTCCCTTTGAGATTTTAGAGGTGATGCTAAGCCTATTTTGTCCCATCTACTTGCTTTAGTTTTACTCATTCCCCACATTACATGCCCTTACGGCCACATCTGCAGCCATCCTTACCCTGTAACCTCACTGCTTGGTGCTCGTCAAAGCTCTGGATCATTAACATTTATGCACCGGCCTTGTTCATAGCTATTATAACAAATTTTAAGGGGAAACCTTGCCTAGCAAGCTCTGCCTGCTATGCTGTGAGCTCCAGAATCCTCCTAGGAGTTAATTCTTAAGGATTATGCCCAACTGAGGGGAGGGAGCTCACTTAACAAAGTAAGCAGGTTCTGGCCTTTCTCTATGAGGAGACCTCCCAAGATAATTATAGGTTTCCTGGGACAGAGAACACAAGGCATTGTGTGCTAAATTCCTGACTAGAAAGAAAGTATGGATTAAAAATGCTGTTCTCAGCAATTATATTAACCATACTTCATTGAATCTAAGATATCTTTGATTTTAAGCTGTATCATTATGTATGGTACCACCACCAAGAAAAAGTTAATTGCCCCATTGAAGTATAACATGCCATTGATAGTAAAATGCTTCCCAGAGATGTTAAAATATGGGGTAGTCTTAGATTCAGTGAAATAAGGTAAAACGTTGGTGGTTCATTTTAAACATATTTTAGTTGTTCATTAAAGGCTAAAAACCTGCTTAGTTTGAGGAATTCTCACTGAAAGGTAATTTTAAAAAATTATTACGGAAATGTTTAAGTGTACTTTTAATAAAGAGAATATTAAGCTGAATCCTATGAAACTGTCAGGTTTTTAGGTCGTAAATAGTTGTATGTTGGTTATAGAGTTCACCCTAAAATAAGAAGCCTCCTAGATACCCATCATCCAGATGAATAGTAAAAATCAATGTCAATCTTACTTTGTTTATCTCCCCTCGCCCCCCTCTTTTTTGGGAGGGGGTATTTTAAAATAAGTCCTAGACATCATATTGTTTCATCCACAGATACTTCACTGTGTAGTCAGGCATTTATTAAAGTTCAAAGACCTTAGTGTTAGTTTTAATATTGATATTTCTTCTAAGTTCCCTGTGTAGTGTTAGTTGTATATGTTATTTTTTTCATTGCCTTCTCTAATATTCTGGATATGGTATTAATAAGCAAATGCTGGATTCTGTCCCAGAGGTGAGTGTGTTTTGAGGAATGGTAGAAAGATTTATGTAGCTTTATGTTAATATACAATATAAATTAATATTATAAGATGTCTTTTTTTCTGAATAGGCTTTCTGGGATCTCATACTGTATCTCTAGTCTCATTTGCAGGAATAATTTTTCTTGGAAGATGTGCAAATGAGAATTTTGGAAAAATAGCCTGTGTATGTATATTAAAAAATTGAGCTTTCTGATTTGACATATGAATAATTGAGAGTAAACAAAGTAAGTCATGGCTGAAAAGGTTGCCCTGAGCATTAACAGTAGAAAACGGCTCTAATTTGTAGGATAACCCTAATTGCATAACTTTATGTTAAATACATCTGTACATACTTAACTAAATAAATACTAGTCACTTTGCATGGAAGGATCTGTAGAATTAGGGGTCAATTGGCCAGTACTTATAGCTGAGGAATTAAGGTAGTTCCTTACTATCTTCTGCCATATTCCTTCACACTAGCCTCCTTATTTTCTCCCTTTAGCCCTGTTGGAACTTGGGTGAAACTGGCATCAGTCATTGTCATCAAGCTTTTTGTTTTGTTTCTTTTAAAAACACACATGTACACACAAAATCTTCATATACTAATCTACTGTTTGTATTTTTGTTTTAAATATCAGACTGGGAAATAATGAATTTTAAAATTTAATCATGAATCTTATTTCTAGATAGGTTCAGTAGCCTAATAAAAACCATTGAATGTATATTTCCTGTCTCATTTTTAGCACAAGAAATAATGGATATATGAAATCTATGCAGTATTATGGACAAATAAAACGAGACGACTAGTTGACTGATTCAACAGAAATTTAGTTTACAAATTTTCTCCTGTAGGTTCTGAATTGGTTTAGAAATAACATTAGCATTTAGTTCTCTTGAGTGGTCTTTGGGGCTGGTTTTTATTGCTCTCCTGTTTGTGGTTCCTAAGTTTGTTAGGATCAGTGAGTTGACCTAAGATAGTCTTGTCTTTTCAAACTTTTGGGATACGGGGACATTATCTGAGACAGAACTTTCAAGGATCTACTTTGGAGTTACTAGAAGAGCTGTGAAGAACTGAATGAGATGAAGGTATCAGTTCAGATGAAGGCATGATATTTCTAAAATAGATGATGGTGTTATAATTTCCATTTTACAGATTAGAAAATGAAACTCAAGTAATTTGTCCAGTGTCACACATCTAGTTAGTGTCAGAATCAGGTTTTGAAATCAGTTTCTGACAATATGCCTTCCTTTCCCGTTGAATTATGCTGCTACTTGTGTATGTAAAAGAACAAAACTCAACAGAGTAGATTTTAAAGATCTTATTGGCTTTATTCAGTGATTCATGAGTCGGTCAGCATCTCATCTAGCAAATAGAAGGAGCTATACGAAATGAAAGATGCTTGTAGTCAGACAGGAACACGACAAGGAAGTTAGACTACCAATGAAAGAATTGGCTGTGGCAAGGTCACCTTTCTTTAAGGCATGGTAGGTTTCTATCAGGCAGATTACCTCACTCATGCTGACCCAGTAATTCCAGATTGGTTTAAGATTACATTCCTAGGAGAGGCTGAAACTGTAATTACGTAGTCTTGGTTGGGTGGCTTGGAGCATAGCATAAGTGACTCCATTTTGGGTCTCTTATCTTGTTTTTAACAATTAGAATTTGCAGATAATTCAGATACATCCCAGTTCTTCTCTGATTTGCGCGTGTTGGATTACATTTGGGATGGAATCAGAGTAGAGATGGGCAAAACCCAACTATTTTAATCCCTTTACATTTAATTACAGTTAATCCCTTAACTATTAAAATCCCTTAGAAATTATATTTTTCCTCCTAAAATTACATGAACATGGGTACTTGAGTGACAGAAACCTTATTAGTAAGTAGGAAGAACATATATGTTAAGGCAGAGGCTTTGTTGGAAAATGGTGTTGAGTCTTTTGCTAAAAGAAATAAACTGCATTGGAATCTCAGAGCTATTTACTCCACTGTGTTTTGCAATGAAGCTGTAATGAAAATGTATCTGAAGCCTGTTTAGATTTAGATTGCCATAAAATTAACAAACACCACCACTGCAGTAAATTAAAGTACCTTATAAACACAGCCACATTTACAAAGCTAAGCAGACTAGAGCTACAGTTAGAGCAAAATTAAATCCAAGCTGCAAGGCTCAGCTTTATGTGTATGTTTTAGGAATGGTACTGTGTTTAAAATCCTGTCCTTTTTTTTTACCTCCAGGAAATGTCCTTTGATAATATGTTTACATTATATAGGCTCAGATGTAATGATTTTTAGTGATAATGATCTAAATTCACTTATAAATGCTCTTGAAATATTAGACATAGAATATATATTAGAGTAAGGTTCTTCAATATTACTACCCCCTAAAAGGAAAACCAAACTTATTTTACTTTTCTCTTGTTGATCCTGACACCCAAGAGGAATATGATAATTTTTCAAAGCTTGCAGTGATTAGGTTGTAATACTTTCATCTTGGGTGCACTGCCTTCCGCTTTAGCTGGGAGAAAAACCTGGTTGCCTCTTTGTCTTCTTGTTGATTAGCTACAAGTTTGTTTATATTTTTTAAAGAGGGGAAAAACAAATTTTTTATTTTGTGCATACAAGATCCCCATATATTTATAAGACTCAAAGACGGCCAGGCAATGGAGGTTTATATGCCATCCCGAGCTATGGGATGGGATTAGCTACAAGTTTTGGAAAATCTTTTTACTCTACCTTTCAGATATGCTATTATGATTAAAGTATTAGAATAGGTGAATTCCTAATGAACTTGAGCCAAGCATCCTGGGAAGCCTCCTCTTAAGAATTGGAGGCCTTCTTGATCCTTCTACCTCTCTACCAAAGGGAAATGGATACCATTGGTTTTTGCAAATGAAATTTAACCTCGAGATTTGCTCTGGGATAAAAAGGAAAAGATATATATCATGCCTTGTACAGTTCTCCCACTTTGCCTGTACCAGAAGAAATGCTTGTACCCAAGCAATTCACTTCATAATTTACAGTTGCTATAATAGAGATGACATATTGAAAGCTATCTACTATAATTATATTGAAATACATTTTTGCTGAAGGCAAAAGTGTTGTAAGGGTCTCAACCCTCCCTAAGCATCTGGAAACCTGCTTTCTGAGTTCACAGATGTCTTTTGAATTTACCTCAAATCAGGTAAAACATTGGAACTGAGCAGGTACATTCAATGTGCTCAAGACCAACTAGGCACTGTTTGGCTAATAGAGGACTCCCAGACTACAGGGCATTGCCGGGGAATGGAGAATGAATGTGCAGCCTAAACCAGTGTAAAGGCATGGCCTTGTGCTTTTGGAGGCTCTCAACAACATTGTATGTTTATATTTGATGACAAGATCTTTGCTTGTAAAGAATTTTTTTTTGAAACAGGTTTTAAAATGCTGATGTTATTACACACGAGATTGTGTAACCCACAAACTCCTAATCCCATTTTGCTGTTTGTTTTTAGTAACAAAAATATAGCAGGAAGGACAAAAGGATACTACCTGATGTAAACTTCATATTTCAGTTTCCCAAGTGAGCCTTTGTCATTCATTGCTCCAAGAGAAAGGTTTTACTGCTTTGTCAGCTTTCAAACTGGATCTTTTCCTTGGCTGGAAGGAGTGTTTGAGTGTTCCCCTTTTTCCCTTCAAGTGTCTAGTCTGTTGACTCTATGTATCAAATGTATCTTTGACCACAATCTTGATTAATGAAATGAACTGTTTTATATTTGAATGCTCTCTTTTTTTCCCATTTTTTTTTGAAGCAATGTTTGTATTTATTTGAGCAATGGGAAGGCAGACTATGTTAGGTAATCAGAGTAGGAACTTACTTGCAGAATGAAACACAACAAAAATATGAATTTCATAAAATTACCATTTCCATTATCAATAACTGCCATTTATTAAGCATTAATTGTGTTTCAGGTTCTGCAATTAACATGTATTTTATAGTATAATCCTTACAAACCCTCATGAGACAGGTCCACAAACCATGAGTGTTAAGATGTGTTGAGGTATGAAAGAATCTTAAAAAGAGTGGGTGTATGTATATGTATAACTGATTCACTTTGCTGTACATCAAAAACTAACCCAACATTGTAAACCAACTATTGTTGTTTAGTCACTAAGTTGTGTCTGATTTTTTTGCTCCAATTGAAAGAAGAACGATAGGTATTTCATCTTTGCAGCTGTTTCGTAGGCATATTGATCTCATTCTGGTTGGCTTAAATAAAAGGTACCTTTGAATGTTGACTTTTATTTGGAAACAAGAAGAATTTGTTGATTTTGTAAGCATTACATAAATACAAAATCTATAATATTTGACTAGAGTTACTTGCAAGGTTATAAAGATATCTAGAAAATGGATGCATGCAAATTTGGGAGTCATCAACTTTTAATAGAGATTTATTCTTTCTTTGAAGAGTGACTTTTTAGAATAGGGAGTATTATGATGTGTTTGCAGTCAGCCTGTCTAGATGTTTACAAAAGGCCAATTCAGTTTTTAGATATGATCATGAACCATTTTAATACTTCCTCTAAAATAGATGCTTGCTCACCATCTGATTTTACATTTTTTTCTTCAGTGATGGGAACTTACAGGCAAGAAAGGGGTTGAATCTTGAATTCACCATCAAAAAAACCACCACGATGAAACAAACAAAACCCTGAAAACTAATTTTGACTGTAAACCAAATATATATGGATATGGAGCAGATAGTTTTACTATCTCCTATTATATTTAACAAATATATTTAATAAATATTATTAACAGCATTATAAAAAATCCAGATGTTTCAAATCCTCAATTATATTACTTAGTTTGAATTTTTAAAGAGAAAGGAACAAATGGCAAGGAGAAAGACTATTATAAGAATTGATTGAAAATATTTTTTATCAGATGAAGCCTTCCAGTTTATGTTGATTTAAGTATGTTATTACAATGCCTGTTTTAAACAAAACATATATTTTGTCTCATAGTAAACAAAAATGCATCCTAAATAATTTTCAACAGCTGGATTAAAAGAAAAAAGAGGTTTCTGCCATTACTTGCAAGTTAGAAAATTCAAGGAATCAAAACTCACTTCCTAAATCTCCTAGTTAACCAAGGTGTTTATATATTGTATTGTGGACATTGACTAGAAAATACTTAACAGACAATTTCACTTGGAAAAGTAACAAGGCAATGAAAAAATTTTCCAATGTCTATTTTAATGATATAGTCTTATAGGTATGACAGAGGATATGATAAATGTTTAAAGTGAGCATCTTATGTTATAAATAGTATTGATGCTACTATGTGGTTTGGTGGCCCTTCAAAAGAACTCGGCAATCATTTGATCATTCTTACTGCACTTACGTGTTTAAGAAAGTGTATACCTTTTAAGGACGAGAAGATGGGGCAGTACTGTGCTCTGCTCTGCAACTGGTACAGATGATGCTGTAAATGAGACTGTAATTTACTTTCAGTGGTAAAAAGGAAAAAAATCACTTTGCCTAAAGTGTATGCATCTTTCTTAAGGGTGTGCCCAGATTTTAATTATCTAAATGTAAATACTTAACGAATTTTACTTAGAGTAATGAGCTAAAGTGCACACTACATAAATGAGATGTTCTAATTAATCATGTATGAACTACTGGTTTAAAGAAAAGCTATGTGGATTCTATGAATGTTGGGCTGTTGCCAAATTGCTAATCAGCATTTGCATTCATAGATGACTTCACTTAATAAGTTGTGAGACATTCAGCAAATGTTTTAGGAAATTATGAGTTTTTAGATGCAGAAACTTTTTGCTTTTAACCCTTGTTTTTAATACAACCCTGTGGCTGCTTCTTAGAAACTATAGGCAGGCATTCATTCTGGGAGAGATTAAAATACAGCCAGAGAAAAACTGAGAGTCAGAGAAGAACTGAAAAAAATAAAATAAAAACTCAGGTATCACTCACACAGGAGACTTAAATGATCTATCAAGACATACACTCTGTCATAGACATAGGTTGCCATAATATGTGAACTAGATTTGTTGGAATTAGCATTGTTACCTGTGCAGATTGGAAATATCCTGGTACAGTAGTTCTCAAACTTTTTGGTTTTAGAACTTGAATTCTTAAAAATTATTGGGACAAAAAAAATTATTGGAGATCTCCTAAGAGCTTTTGTTCAGTGGATTATATCTATCAATTGTATTATAATAGAAATTAAAACTGAGAACAAATTAAAGTATGTATTAATGTAAAAATCAGTAATGAACCATTATCTGTTTAATATAATATTTTTTTAAAACTTGCATTAAAAAAAAACACCTCAACATTTAGAAGAATGTCATTGCTTTTACATTTTTGCAAAATTTGTCATGTTGGGCTTATTAGAAGTCACCTGGATTCTTAAATGTGTTTCTGTGGTCAGTCTCCTTTCCTGTGGTTGAAATCTATGAAGAACACCTGTCCTCACACAAATATGTTATTGGAAAAGAGAGGAGTGTATTGATAGCCTTTTAAAATACTTATGGATATTATTCTCTTGTATTATACCAAAACTTGACAAGTTGTAGTATCCTAAATATTAGCTATCGTGTGTCTGAAATCATACCAACTTTTTGTACTCAGTTCCTTTAAAATCTATTGGTCTAGTGTACACTTTGAATGGATCTTCTGCTTATGCATATTTTTGTAACATCATGCATTGATCATTTGAAAAATAATGGTTCACTGAGTTATGTACATCTTCCAATGTTAACACCTTATATAACATCAAAATGTCATATTTATTAATATCAACACCAAATTAATCAGAAAGTCCGCTAGGAAACTATAAAGCTCAAGGTAGCAGATGCAGGTTTTCCAGAATTTCACCATTGGCACAACTGCTGTCAGCTATTTTCTTTGATGTGACAAGCTTGCTTAGTTCATTTTTGAGAAAATATCTACCAAATACCTAAATCAGAATAAATATAATAATTTGTCAATTTTACTTTCAAATAAAAATGGTATTCCATGAAATATACGATATCAACTCACAATTTAAACAATCACATGAGAGCTTTTTCTCAAGACAGCCATCCTTGATAAGCAGGTGAAGTCCTTTTGGTACACTTCCCGTTTTATCACACAGAATGTTAAAGATGTAGTCAAAGACTGAGATGTAATAAAATGAATACTTTCTCTTGCTTTATCAAGACATTCCTAAGTGAAACTGCCTTCTGTGGTTGTGGTTGGGGGGGTTATGTGAATGTATGGTAGTAAAGAATAAAAAGGAACATCAAAGATTACTTAGTATACTATTTCCCAGAGAATTTTTCTTAGTATGTTGGTCCACAAGGTGCTGTAGAGCTGTGCTGTCCAGTGTGATTGCCACTAGTCATAAAAAGCTGTTGAGTCCTTGAAATCTAGCTCATCTGGAATAAGATGTGCTTTTGTAAATGTAAAACATATACTGAGTTTCAAAGTGTGTGGAAAAAAAAGAATGGAACATATCTCATTAGCAGTTTTTTAAAGATACTATTATGTGTTGAAATGTTAATATTTTTCATATATTGGGTTAAATAAAATATGTTAAAATTGGGCTTCCCTGGTGGCTCAGCGGTGAAGAATCTGCCTGCAATGCAGGAGACCAGGGTTCGATCCCTAGATTGGGAAGATACCCCTGGAGAAGGAAATGGCAACCCCATCCAGTATTCTTGCCTGGGAAATCCCATGGACAGAAGAGTCTGGTGGGGGACAATCTATGGGGTTGCGAAAGAGTTGGACATGACTAAGCAACTAAACTACCACCACATTGTTAAAATTAATTGCACCTGTTTTTATTTTTTAATGTGGCTATTAGAAAAATTATAATTTCATATGTGAAAAATAAAACATATTTAGAAAATAGTCAATGCAATAGCAAAAACATTAAATGACCAAAAAAAATTTTTTTTCATATGTGGCTCACAATATTCATCTATTAGACAGCACTGCTCTAGATAAAAGAGATTTTGTGACCAAATTTATTTAGTCAAAGTTGGATACACCCATTCTCCCTTGAAGATTTATGATGATGCATGTTGGCATATTGAAAGTACTCAAGAATCCTGCCCCTCCCCCCCAAATTTTAAATTATGGTTAACCCCCCATTTCCCAAACATACTGTATTAACATTTTCTAGAACTAACTTATAAAAGTCTATATCCAAATTTGCTGATTTCAATTTGCTATTCTAGTTTGCTTTTCTTCATTTTACTAATAAGAAAACTGAGGACTGGAGTTTATCAAATTATATAATTTAAAATTATATGAACATCTCTTTTGAGAAAGTATCAGAAAAAAATTATATGTATATTTCTTGGCAGGATGACCACTTATTTTCATCTTGGCACAAGATAGTCTATGTTGATAATATAGGGGGAAAATCTTAAATTTACTTCTCTTTACTATGGTTTCCTTAAAGACAGAAAGAACTTCCACTTTTAAAGCTACAAAGTTCCTTAATGTTTTACTGTGCCATAACCCTAGACAATAATTTTTAGCCTTTTAAAATTATAGACTGGCTAAGAATCTGAAACGAGAAGAAAAACCCCACAGGTTGTCCCCCTCAGGAAAGACAAATGTGTATACAACTTGAATAAGATTTGAGGGAGTGTTCTGGATATTCTAGACCTCTCCATGGACTGCAGGTTAAAAATTTGTCAGTTACAAAGGTTCGTCAGGGATAATGTATTTATAGATATTAATCAATATTACTCTTAAATTGTAATACAAAACCCCACCAATCCATAGGTGGCTATTGAATGCCTACCGTGTGTGCTGTGCAAATCCACACTCTGAAGAATCCCAGAATCACCACTTTAAGGGAACTTTAAATTTCTTAAAACTTACACATGCTTAAAACATAAAACTTTAACTGGTAAGCAAGACTCATTTTACCTCACCTTAGAAATATTTATATAAAAGCTCCACTTAAAGTAACAGAAACAGTGTCCTTAAAAGTTAGTTCTCTCATGAGCAGTTAGAAAAACCATCCTGTACTATATGTTCAGGATGTCTGTAGAGAAATTATGTTATTAATAATCATATAATGTTATATCTTCAAAATGTGTCTTGCCATGATCAATGATTGTTCTGTCTGCTTACCCTACTAAGCATCCATCCAATAAGATGCAGAATCTCCTGTCTTTTTTAAAAAAAAAAAACACAAAAATACCAGAAGGTATTGTTTTTATGCAGAGATATAGACAGATGCTTTATTCACCAAGGTGATACTGGATATCTGTGTAGGCCCAGTTACATGGTTTTGTAGATCTAAAGAATATAGGTGAGCTGAAAGAGACAGGGACAGGATTTTTAACTAAAATGTTATTCTTACATCTGATCCTTATTTTCCTGCTGCCCTTTCCCTGAGGAGTTGAGCTGCTTTATCCCTCTTTCAGAAATGGTGTAGATCCACAAATAAGGCCCATACCACAGCTAGGTTATACTAGGATGTTGGCATGGCATCCAAGGCCCTTTATCTGCTAGTGCAAATCTGAACTCCCTCTTCTCTTGTACCCTCTTCTCTGTCCCTCTGAACTAGCTTCATACCATTATTTCCAGGGTTGTTTTTTTTTTTTTTTTCCTTGTGCCTGGAATTCCTCTTGATTTCCACCTTTATTCTACTTTTCAAAAATCTTACCTATTCTTTAAAGCCCTGATTTCACTTTTTGCCATGAAGTGATGATCTTTGTTTCCCAGTGAGAATACTTACTCCTTGGAACTTAGGGAACACTCTTCCTGTGATGCTTTGCATGGCCTGCCTGTTTAAGAATTCGTTTTTATATATTTTATTGCACTGAAGGTCAGATCCACATCTTGCTCATTTATGTGTCCTTTCACTGCGTTTGGAAGAGTTTGAACTTCATAGTGTTTCAGTAAACATTTGTTGAGTAAAACCCCAGAGGAAATAGGAGATGCTTACTATTAACATATAACATATATCTGTACTTATATATAGAAATTGGTACAGAGCATCCTCCAGTGGGAAAACCTCATTTTAAAAGTGGGCTGAAGGTGGTAGGAAGGGCAGTTGAGTGCTGTTTCCCTTGCATGCCTGGGCTTTCATAGTTCCAGAGTTCTCGTGCCCCTATCTAGTTATCACTGCCATTTCACAAGTGTCTTAGTTTTCATTTTACCTACTACATAATGCCATTGGCGGTTACAAATGAGATAGAAATTCAGGTGAGTTAATGTCTGGGTGTGATAATAAAAAATACCAGATTCCTAAGGAGTGATTTTTTTTTTCCCCTTACAGGCATGTAATGAATTCACTACACACGTGATGAACCTTCTCCGAGAACAGAGTAGAACACGTCCCATTTCCCCAAAAGAGATTGAAAGAATGGTGGGCATCATTCATCGAAAATTTAGTTCCATTCAGATGCAGCTCAAACAAAGTACTTGTGAAGCAGTTATGATTTTAAGATCAAGGTTCCTTGATGCCAGGTATGTGAGGCCACAAATCCATTGCATGGCTTTTTTTTTTTTTCCTTTTCACTCTTTGTGTATTATTTTATGTAATTCTGGCCAGTTGTTCTTAGATTCTTCTTTAATTTGGCTATGAGAGCCCTTCTCTACAATGGATAGGTCATTCACCTCATGATGCCTGCAGTGTCAAGCCTCTTCTTGTCTGGAGGTGGTAGTGATATTAGCTGCCAATTTGGTGACTCAATTTGGACTTCCCTCAGAAGATAAAGAGTCTACCTGCAATGCAGGAGACCTGGGCTCGATCCCTGGATTGGGAAGATCCCCTGGAGAAAGGAATGGCTACCCACTCCAGTATTCTTGCCTGGAGAATTCCATGGACAGAGAAACCTGGCAGGCTACAGTCCATGGGGTCGCAAAGAGTTGAACATGACTAACACTTCACTTTCTGGTGTCTCAGGAAACAAATAGTGTTAGTGCTGCTAATAATGACTTAGTAATATGTAGCCTTTTAATTCTGATGCTAAAAAGTATTTTTAAGGATAACATTCAGTATGTAACTTTGTTTTAATGCAGGTTTGTTTTCTAAGAATTTCTTAATATTATGTTGCTTGTGCATATTAGAAGAAAATCCTTCAAGATACAGATATTTCTAAGGAGGAGGTGGTATTTTAGTTACCACAAAACCCCAAACTCTGTTTTTCCAAATCTAGAGGAAAGCTTCTGAGTTTCTCCTGTAGGGATACATATTTCCCTTTGATCTGAAGCTTTCACCAATTTTCACAGGAGTTAGGTTGCATATGCAATAAATTGCATATGATGTGTTAGACCTACTGGGTGACATAACAGAGGAACTGTCAAGTTCCTACTCTATGCTGCCTAGACAGGAAAGCCCTCTTGGTCATTGCTAAAGCTTGCAATCAGTCTTCAACATTGTAACGGGGTTTCTATTTTATTTTGCTTTCTCTCCCTTGTAATCTCACAGAGGTGATAAATATTGTCCAAATTTCACAGTATTAAAGAAAATAGCTAAATTAGTATCTCGAATGGAAAATAAAATGTGAGGAATAGTCTTCATGCCAGAGCTCTTCCCTGGAGCCAGATAGGAAACATGCCGCCTGATTATGCTCCTGTTCTATCATCTTTGGTTCCTTCGTCTATACTGAATTAGTCGCGGGGACTCACCAGTACTTTGTTTTCAGTGTTCCTTGTATTAGCTCTTTTTTTCCATCCAAACTTGCACTGCGCAGTTCACGTTCATCCTTTCATCCCTGGGCTAGCACAGTACTCCCATTGTACTTTTCTTCTGCTCATCCTCCATAGCCCTTTTATGATGGACTCATTGCTTTACTTGAAAACCACAGTAGTTTTTCACTGTTGGGAAACACATGCACACAACTTAACCTGGCATTTGAGGCCTTATGTGACCTGTCCCAGCCCAGATTACTTTTTTGTTGTTGTTACGATTTAAGTTTTATTTCTTATTTTTCCTATTTAACAAATACCAAGCTCACTATGAAAAATTTGGAAAACATGTAGACTAGAAGGATGAGTGATTAAAGACAATCACTTTTTTAGTACCCAATGGGGAAAAAAAGTCACTGTAAATGTTCTAATGTATTCCTTTCTGGTTTGTGGTACTGTTTTAGTTTCATGTTCTTGTGATGGTACAGTACGCATAATTTAGTTGGCTTTTTTAAAAACTTACCATGAATAGGTAAACATTTTTCATATAATATAAACTGTTTTAAATGTTAATTGTTGAAGTCTACCAGATGGATATATGATAAATAATTAACGTAGACATGTTTTCATTTTTGAGCATTTAAGTTGTTCCTGTTAATTTCCATGATAACCTCTTCCTTCCAATTCCTTTCTTCTTTCCTTCTATAAATATTTATTGTGCTGAGGATATGTAAAGGTAAACAAGATTGGTTAACTTACTTGCCCCAGCTGAGTTTACATTCTACCTGGGGAAATAAGCAATAAACAAGTAAACAAATATGCTGTAGTATTTTGCTCAGTAATGTAGTGAAATATGATAGAATGGTAAATGCTATGAGGAAAAAGAAAAGCAAGGTAAAGGGAGAGAAAATGATGGAGAGAAGGTACTGTTTTAGATAGATTTTTATTGCAATTAGTCTTTCAGTAAAAATCTTTATGCTTTCAACCTTTGTGATCTTTAGAATTATTTCCTAAGGATTAATTCTCAGAAATGGTATTATTAGATCAAAATGTGAACATTTTTAGTGCTCTTAATATATCACTAAATTGTTCTTTCCTCTGTTTAATCCAAAATGAAATACCTCTTGGTCTCAGCCATTTCCTCTGACTAGAATTCTTCTCTGCCTAACCACCTCTTCCACTACCACCCCTCAACTCCTATCCCCAGCCTTCCACAACAAGTCATATTCTTTGCAACCATTTCCCCAACTTGGTCACCAGTAATGAGTTGTCATCTGTGAGGGTGTCTAGCATGGAGCCTGGAATGGAGACAACACTCATGTTTGTTGATTTAGCGAGACCTTGCTCATCCTTCCAGGCCTGGCCTAAATGGTCCCTTTTAGGAAGCCCACTTTAATCCCTCCACTGGGCTGGTCCATGCCTTCTCGTGAACACTGATACTGTGTTGATACCATTCTCCAGACCAAACTTCATTCAGACTGCCTTTACTGTAGCTTTTCAGGATCATTTCTTTTCTTCCCGAGTAAGTTACGTTGTTACTGACAGCAATGGCCAAGACTTATACATATCCATTCCCCACAATTCTAGTGTCTTATAGTGTAACAGACTGCAAAAAATTCTTTATTGACTAACCAGATGAATGAATAATTCCACTTACTACTTATAATAGCTCAAAGCATTAAGGAAGTAGCATTAGGAAACCAAAACCATTCTTAAATTGTCAACATTGAGCATTTTAAGGAAAAGTATTTTGTAACAAAGATATTTAAAAGTACTTTCTTCAGGGGAAGGAGACGTATATAGGCACCTATAGCTGATTCATGTTGATGTACAGCAGAAACCAATACAATATTGTAATTATCCTCTAATTAAAAATAAAATTTTTTTAAAAAGTACTCTCTTCAGAAAGAAAGCTTTCCTAACACAGCTGCTGTTCTTACTTCTACAGATAGTTTCCCATTCTTGTCAACATGCATGCTTTTTTTTACTTCACATAACTGCATTCATAATGTATACACCTAAATGATTTATACTTCTTCCAAGAAGAGAAAGGAAGTTAACAAGCCAGAGTGAGCAGAGCCAGGGTGAGGCCGTGGCAGAGCTTGAAGCGGAGTCCCTTCTCCCACAGAGATTGCCTTTAGGAATGTTGTAAGGCCTGTGGGACACAGACCTGGGACGGAGGCATAGCTGCACACTGGCCTGAGGCGCAGCCATTTAGAGAGTGGTGAAGCCTGGGGGGAACGAAACTTAGGGGAACAGCTTAATGGGAATTTTCTAAAGAATGTTTTTCTAAAAAATAAATGAAGTATAAGACCGAGTTCTCTCTTACGCCTTCGAGTGAATGCAAATACTGAGCTTTGCTTCCATCTATTCTTGTAGTGCCTCTCAGCAAGCCCTCTGCACTGAGAAGGCAAGGTTTTTCTGCTCCAGGCAAACATGCTCATTCAGATATATGATCCCCTTGCTCACCCTGGCTTTTTGTAAAGCCATACTCACATTTTCTTGGTAATTGGACAAGCCGACGCATGTACCGGCGTAGAACAGTTAGGAATAAATTTGTGTCAGTCCCTCTACTCTTCTAGTAGAAGGGCTATACTTTGGATGCAGCCAGACCGTCTGGGGTGAGTTATTCTATTCTGCCCATAAATTTGTTCTCTGAGGTTTTTTCGTGTTTTCTGAAACCAACCACTCCTAGGTGATGTCAATAAATGAGCCAAACTTATCTTTGCTCCCCCAGTATGTTTCTGCTCATTCCTCCTTTCATAAGTCTTCATTTCCCAAAGAAATGCCCTTGTGTGATTCCCTCCACCGTACCCGGTCTTGCTGCTGGATTCCATGTTTTACAGAGTCACAAGCTCACATATTTACATGTTATGGAATTGAGTGGAGTGGCTGGATGAGGGGCAGTGAGGATTAGAGCAAATGGGTACACATCTGAGCGGACAGCCACCACTTAGCTGGCTGCCTTCTGAGAATGTGAGCCTGGTGTGACTGATCTTCCAAGTTTTCATAGGCAGCCAGAAACCTTTACAAGCAGGTCATTACTGTACTGTCTCAACAAGCATTATCTGTGGGCCAGGTAATTACTTGTAGGTTCGACAGTTTAAGTATCTATTCTAGACCTTTTCTACCCTACACACCCACTCACCCACTCCTCAGACTGTGCCTCTTGAAAGCCCCAGGAAAGGGCTTTGTTTTTCTTGTCAACAATGCACGACTCCTGTAAAAATGCTGATTGCTCTTCTTGGTGTACGTTTCTTTTCACCTGTGTCTTCCCTCACCGCCTCCCCCATCCAGCTCATCATCAAATCCTGTTGACTTTAATCCCCAAATAGATTTTGACTCTCTTCTTCATCCCTCAGGATACAGTGGTTTAACCTTCCAAAAAATTATTGAAATTAAGAAATTTCAGGTCTCATAACTTGAGATGTTTTGATCAGACCTAGATTTCTCGCTCCCTTGACTCTCCCTTAATGTTGAAACAGAGATCACATACTTAACCTGCCATGTTAGTGACATCATTTTAACTAGAAGAATCTTGTACGGTATGCACATTTACAACTGCCTACTGATGCTGTCTTTCCTGAGTACATGCTATCACAAGATCATTAAGATTATTTGTAAGACAATATTAGGAAAATTATTTGGGGAAAGTGTTTTCCAGTTACTGGAGAATTTAATTTAAAGTGAAATCTGAAAGATGCTTATTTTCACACTGGAATTCTTTAAAATCTTAATAATAAGACCCAAATATAAATGACATTTTTGCTATTTGAAATACCTTGTCAGCAAATACTTGATCTTCTGACATTCTGCCACCCCCTCCCAATAAAAATAAAGAACTTGTCCTCCCTTAGTTTTCCCCTGGTGAGCAAATCATACCTGGGACCAGGCAGTTACTTAAGAAGAAAAATCCAGAAATCCTTGATGTATTTTTTTTCCCTCACCTTCCTTCTCTGTATTCCCCCATTTATTCCCCCCATCCAATTTATTATCAAGTCCTATTGCTTTTACTTTTCAAACAGAGCTTGAATCTTTTTATTTCCATTACTCTCACCCTGTTGCCAGGTTACAATCATCTCTCAATTTGACCATTGCTGTTGTCTCTTTAAATATCTCTACATTTCCTTTCATGCCCTCCTCCAGCTATTCTCAGTAGTCACAATGATCTTTTTAAAATGTAAAACTTAAAACCTTTAATAGCTTCCTATTGTACTTAAAATAAAATTCAAAAATCCATAGAGGGTCCACTAAACCTGTGTAATCTGGCCCCAGTCCATCCTTCCAGACTCATCTCACGTATCTCCTGATTTTTCACTGTGCTCCAGCCTCCCCTAGCCCTTTAGACCGGCCAAGCTTTTTTCCTGTTTGAAGACCATTGCCTCTGCTTATTTCTCTTCCTTCTACTCTTTGTCTGACTAACTCATACACACTCTCCAGGTCTCAGATTAAATGTCACTCCTTCAAGGACACCCTTCCCGACTTCATAATCTGTGTTAGGTTTCCTTCTTAGACACTTTCATTATACCTTATACTTTTTCTTCATGGTACTTGACATGATCACCATAATTTATAAGTATTTATTTCTGTGGTGCTTATCTAATGTCTTTCTTTTCCTAACTCTCTAATCTCCTATAAACTTCCATAGAAGCCCTTATCTGTTTTGTTCCAACTGTATCCTTATTGAATATCTAGAACACATTAGATCCTTAATAAGTATTTGTTGAATAAATTAAATAGTGAAGTGAATTGTGCTTCACATTCTAGAGTTTTTCTTAGTTATCCTACATCTTAATGTGAATTGGATAGTTCTCTGGAGAATGCCAAGAGTGTAATTTACAATATCATGATGATACATGAGACCCTGAGAATGTTAAAAAATAGAAATCTAACTTTTTTTTGTATAATCCTAGGTAATATATCCCTCTCTGGTTAATGTGGATTATAACTACTATTCTGTTTTTGGTTCCTTCATAGACGAAAAAGGCGTAACTTCAGTAAACAGGCCACAGAAATCTTGAATGAATATTTTTACTCACACCTCAGCAACCCCTACCCCAGTGAAGAAGCCAAAGAGGAGCTGGCCAAGAAGTGCAGCATCACAGTGTCCCAGGTAAGGGGGAGTGCCATAGGTGCGGCTTGTTCTTCCGTGGATTGTAGGAGCCCTGCTCTTCTCCTCAGGGTGTTTTTATCAAATTTCATATCCAAATGTTTCATCATCAAAGAAGATATAAGAAAAACATAGATATTTCCACATTTTTATGCAAGCTTTTAAAGCTTAGATAATTTCTTTTCACCCTAAATGTCAAAGAATCAAAATGATCCCCACTTCCCTAGCATACATCTCTAGAAAGAACAGAAACATACTTCGGGGAGAGACGTGGTTTACACTCACATGACTCTTCGGTAAACAGCATTGAGTTTCGCTTTCCTGATTTAGATGACTGGTCTAATCTTCTACCAGTGAGAAACCAACGTATTTGTTGTCAAAAGGAAGTTTCGTATAGCTCTGTGATGAAAGCTTTGAGGAGTTCTCCAAGTCCTTTTTTGATAACCGTGCCATGATATTTGGGTTTCAAAGATTTCTTTGCTTTTTTGTTATCCATGAAATAGAAGAATTAAATTCATGTCTATCCCTGCTTTTGTTGTTATTTTTTTAAATGTCTGTTTGTAATAAATTGTGCCCTGGAAGTTAGCTTTCGTCTTCTAACACAAACACACTTAATTTTAGGCAGATAGACTTGTTTTATTTTTAATGTATTTGGCTGCGTCAGGTGTTAGTTGCAGCAAGTGGGATCTTCATTACGTCATGAAGGAACTTTGCTTGTGACACACGGACTCACCAGCTGTGGCATGCGCTCAGTGGTTGCGGCACATGGGCCCCATTGCTCCACCAGCATGTGGGATCTTAGTTCCCCAACCAGGGATTGAACCCACTTCCCCTGCACTGGAAGGCAGATTCTTAACCACTGGACCCACCAGGGAAATCCCAGACTTGCTTTTTAGACTGAGGGTTGGAGACAAATAAATAACCAAGTAACTGTACCTCCTTAAAAAATAAGTATATTCTATTGGCATTAGTTCTAAAATATAATTTTACTTAAATTCTCATATTACTGTTTATAGATTATAACTTGAATAACATTTCTTTTTAGCAAACAAATGCAGTAGTCAACAGCCAGTTCTTGCAGTGGCACTTACGGAAAAGCTCACTCTTGGCAGAAATTTCAGTGGTGCCTGGAAGTCATGTGACACAAATTGTAATGTAGCCTCTAAATAAATACTCACATAGGTCTGAAGTTCAAGATTCTAAAGATCCCTTTCACATTCTAATAAAAGTTTCATATCGGTGTTTTATTTTTATTGAAGTAGAGTTGATTTATAGTGTTGTGCCAATCTCTACTGTACAGCAAAGTGACAAGGCATTCCTTTTTTAGTATTCTTTTCCATTATGGTTTATCACAGGATATTGAATATATGTAGTTCCCTGTGTTATACAGTAGTACTTGCTGTTTATTCACCCTGTTCATAATAGTTTACACCTGCTAATCCCAGTAGCTCTCTCTGACTTAGAATTCAGATGTTTGTGGGTCCAGTTCAGATTAAGGTGTTTCATGCTTCTACTCCCTTTCTTGCTTTCTTTTTTACTTCTATAACATATTCACCACTGGAGGTTAACACATTATATACATTTTTCAAAAATCAGTATAATCCTGGTTTTTCACTGGTTGTACTTGCTTCTTGTGTGTGTAATGTAGGATTTGTTAACACAGGCTTGTGTAACGAGTGAGAAGTTTTCTTCTGACTAGTCTGAACTAGGGAAGTTTTGCTGTACTTCTAAAATAGGCTGCTGCTGCTGCTGCTAAGTCACTTCAGTTGTGTCCGACTCTGTGCGACCCCATAGACGGCAGCCCACCAGGCTCCCCCGTCCCTGGGATTCTCCAGGCAAGAACACTGGAGTGGGTTGCCATGTCCTTCTCCAATGCATTAAAGTGAAAAGTGAAAGTGAAGTAGCTCAGTTGTATCTGACTCTTCGCAACCCCATGGACTGTAGCCCACCAGGTTCCTCCATCCATGGGATTCTCCAGCCAAGAGTACTGGAGTGGGTTGCCATTGCTTTCTCCCATAAAATAGGTTAGGATCCCATTTACCTTTTATTTTTCTAAAAAAACAAAAAATCATTCACTGCTATATTCATTCTGTTGATTTTTCATAGAAAAATAGCTTAAGTTTTGGGAATTTTTTAGTAATTGCATCAATTAGAAATAATATAGACATAGATATATTTCTTTGTCTAAAAAGCAGACTTTATGACCTTTTTCCCTCCCCAATCAGCCTTTCAAATGGAGAATTTCAGCAATCAGTGTAAGATTCAGTGTAAATTGTGACAATTTCCTCTCCTTTTTACTTTTTCACACTTAAACGTGTTTGTTTCCCTCCACCATTCCCTTCTTCCCACATCTCTGACATGGAAACAGTGTTATTTTCACTATTAAAGACATAAGTTGCTAGCCTTTCTCCTCCTCCCCCCGCTTGTGTGGCATGCAGGGTCTTAGTTGCCCAACCAGGAATTGAACCTGTGCCCCTTGCATTGGAAGCAGAGTCTTAACCACTGGACTGCCTGGAAAGTCCAGTTGCTAGCCTTTTTAATTAGTATCCTTTTAAGTTGTTTAATTTCTCTATGAAAGCAGAGAATATTCCAGACCTGACAGGTGAACTGATTTCTAAAGAGAAAAAACAGTGTTTTAAATATGCATCATACTAAAGTACAATTAAAATTAGAATCCAGAGGGTGTAAATATACAAAGCTAACTTTAAAATATTGAAACCCACTGAAAATTGGCAACTATAGCAATACTTTTTGCTAGATTTAAAGTGATGAAATTGGTTTATTCTTTACTGTTTGAAATACTTAAAATACTGCTTAAAATACTTAATAATTAGGAATAAGAAAGGAATTCTCAGAAGAAAATGTAAGGAAATATCTTTAGTACTTTGAGAATAGTCTTTAAAAAGATAAAATGTGTAAGCAACAAGGGAAAAGGTTGATAAATTCAGTGGTAGGACATCTATCAAAGTACTTAATAAAGATTGTGAAACATCAACATGATGCAACCATTTTAGTAAAGATTATATCAGGCAAAAATTATCAATAGACATTAAACCTAGGAGGATATTTGTATGAAGAATATGGTATTAAAGTATCTGTCCTCTCCATAGGCTTTTTTTAGTTATAAGGGATATTTTTTAGAAAGGCCATAATAGAGTGGAAAAATGGAATAAAACCTTGACCAGGTGATTAGAATCAACATGATCAAAGAGGGACATATGGACATTTATATAGTATTTTGCCCTGAAATGTAATCTGAGTCTAATCACTAGAAACATCAAAACATCAGCCAAACCCATTATGAGGAATGTTCTAGTTGGAAAAAAGTGAGGAAGGAGTAATATTCTTTAAAAATATCAAAGACACACCATGGAAATATTCTAGATTAAGAGAGGCTAAAGAGACATCATGTGTAAATGCAATGTTTGACCCTAGACTGGATCCTCTACTGGAGGGGAAAATACCATAAAGGAATTATGTATAAATATTATAAATATTTATAAATTATTTATAATTATCTACAAATTATATTACTAAAGTAAACTATAATTTGTCATTGTACTGTGGTTATACAAGAGAACATCTCTAGTCTTACTAAATACACAGTGACTCACGTAGGGGTAAGGTGTATGGTAAGGGGCCATGGTGTATATATTCAATAATTTATGCTCATGGTTCAGGGGAAAAATGTGTGTTTATACACACACACACACACACATGTGCGTCTGTGTGTGTGTATGTATATTGTATTGTATTGTTCAGTCTCTCAGTCATGTCTGACTCCTTGCGACCCCATGGACAGCAGCACACCATGCCTCCCTGTCCCTCACCATCTCCCAAAGTTTGTCCTTCGTATTTATGTATACAAACACATACAAATATATATATACACACATACCCACACACAGCATGAGAGAGTGTGTGTGCTTGAGAGCCCAACAATGATAAAACAAATGGGGTAAAATGTTAATAATAGATGAATCTGGGTCAAGGGGATGCATACATATTCTTTACAATTTTTATTCTTGCAACTTCCATTGCAAGTTTGAAATTATTTTAGATAAAGCCTTTTTAAAATGTGAAGACAGTCTACAAACTGTAAGAAGATATTTGTAAGTGTATAAGCAAGAGGATTAAAATCCAAAATATATAGAACTCCTATAAGTTAATAAGAAAAAGATGTCGTAGTTGAAAAATAGGCAAAAACACAAGGATTTCATAGAAGATAGTTATCAGGAATCCATGATTTCAAAACTGCATTAAAGTAACATTTATACTTACTAGGTTGGCAAAAAAAATCCTAACACTTACTATGTAGAGTCCTGCACATTGGTTGGTACGTATATATGGCAGCAGGAACCCTTAAACATCATTGGTAGAAATATAAATTGGTATAGCCACTTTGGAAAACTTGGCATTATGTTATACCTTTGAATATACACATATTATTCAATCCATAATTTCACCTTTAAAGGAAATTGCCCTGGAAAACCTTGTTGTATATATTAGGAGACTTGTGGAAGTGTTCATAGTAGCATTGAAATGACAAAAATATTGAAATAAGCCAATTTTTCATTGACTGAAGAAGAGGATATACCCACTGTGATATACTCCTACAATGGATTACTGTATAGCTATGAAAAAGAATGATTTATAGCTATACACTATACACATTAATTTGTGTGAATTCTAATACTGAAGTGAAAATGTGAATTGCGGACTATATATAGTATGATATTTTTATAAAGTTAAAAACCAAATAAACAGCATATTATTTAGGGGGTACATGGTTAAATATAAAGAAAGAAATGAAATGATAAAAAATATTGTTGATTAGAATGGGATTGGGAAGAAATATTCAAAGAGTTATAGTGGTATTGTTGTTTCAGTTCAGTTCAGTCACTCAGTCATGTCCTACTCTTTGCGACCCCATGGACTGCAGCATGCCAGGCTTCCCTGTCCATCACCAACTCCTGGAGCTTGCTCAAACTTATGTCCATTGAGTTGGTGATGCCATTCAACCATCTCATCTTCTGTCATCCTCTTCTCCTCTTGCATTCAATCTTTCCCAGCATCAGGGTCTTTTCAAATGAGTCAGTTCTTCACATCAGGTGGCCAATATTGGAGTTTCAGCTTCAGCATCAGTCCTTCCAATGAATATTCAGGACTGATTTCCTTTAGGATTGACTGGCTTGCTCTCCCTCCAGTCTGAGGAACTCTCAAGAGTCTTCTCCAACACCACAATTCAAAGGCATCAATTCTTCCACGCTCAGCTTTCTTTATGGTCCAACTCTCACATCCATACATGACTACTGGGAAAACCATAGCTTTGAGTAGACAGACCTTTACTGGCAAAGTAATGTCTCTGCTTTTTAATATGCTGTCTGGGTTTGTCATTGTGGTAGTGTATTTATTAAGTTGTAGATTTATTTTTATAGATTTGTAGAGGTTAATTTAATTTTTATGCATTATAAACCTACACATATAAGCCTAGGAAGTCATATGTGAATTATTAAATCTAAGTAGCAGAATTCTTAAAAGAATAGTTCCATTCATTTGTTAACAAAAATTTTCTTCTTGGGACTTTGCTGTCAGTCCGGTGGTTAAGACTCTGTGCTTCCACTGCAGGAGGCTTAGGTTCAATCCATGGTCAGGGAACTAAGATTCTGCATTCCGTGCAGTGTGGCCAAAAAAAAAAAAAAAAAACACCCAAAAGCAAATAAAGTTTATTATAACACCTATTATGTGTCAGATACTTTGCTAGGGATGGAAGAGACATCTGTGAACTTTACAGGCTGAATCCCCTGCCCTGCCTGATAGAATTGTGTACACATGTCACCGAAAGATATATATAAATATGAATATCCTTATCAAGAGTATAATAGCCAAACTAGAAACAACGGAAAGATCCTTCAGTAGGAAAATGGATAAATAAAAGTGATATATTTGTATATATTTGGGATATTATGTAACAATGAGAATGAATGAAGTAAACTATATGTAATTACATAATGCTGATTGAAAGCAGTCAGGCACTTAATGTATAGTTTATTACAGAGTTCAAAAGCAAGCAAAATTAATCTTAGTGTTAGAAATTAGAATTGGAAAGGGGAGTGTTTTTCAATCTAAATGATGCTTCCATGGGTGTATTTACTTTATGGAAATTTACCAAGCACTGTACTTATAATGTGTGCCCCTTTTTTTGTATATATATTTTAAAATTGACTAAAGGGTTACTTATACAATAGCAACAAATCTGCCCCTATGGAACTTGGATTTTCCTGGTAGGATACAAACAGGTAAAGTAAGTAAATGAAATTATAAGTTAGAAAAGGATAGGCATTATGGAGCAAAAGGAAGGAAGGAGAATAGGAAGGTAAAGGCTGTGGTTTTCAATAGAGTGGTAAGGAAAACTCCTCCTGAGAAAATGGCTTTTGGTAAAAATTGAAGGCGATGAATGACCAAGCCATGTGGCTAATTGGTGAAGAACATTCCAGGCAGAAAGGACAGCAAGCGCAAAGGCTCTGTGGTAAAAGTAGCCTGAGCAAGTGGGGAAAGTGGTAGGAAATGAAGTCAAAGAGACTGTGAGGTCCAAATGGTACAGGGGCCGTAGAGACCATGGTAATGACTTGGCCTTCTACTCAAAGTGAGATAGAATACTGAGGAGTGGCATGATCTGACTTAAGTTTTAACAGGGTCACCATGGGTGCTGTATTGACATTAGACGATGGGAGGCAAGGGGAAGCAGAGATGCCAGTTAAGATGCCACTGCGATAATCCAGGCAGAAGATGACGGTGGCTTGGACCAGGATGATAGTAGTAGAGGCTGAGAGATGACTGCATTCCAGGTAATTGAGAAGGTACAGCTGAGGGTTTACTGATAGGGTAACTTTAATATATTTGGCCTGAGCAGTGGAAGTGTGAAGTTGTCATTAAGTGTGTTGGGGAAGGATTTGGAAGGAATAGGTACTGGCATAAGATCAAGAGTTTGGTTTGGATCATATTAAATTAATTTGTATTATAGATGGCTCAGATTGTAAAGAATCTGCCTGCAGTACAGGAGACCCGGGTTTGACCCCTTGGTCGGGAAGACCCCCTGGAGAAGGGAATGGCCACCCTCTCCAGTATTCTTGCCTGGGAAATTCCATGGACAGAAGAGCCTGGTGGGCTACAGTCCATGGGATCGCAAAGAGTGCACAGTGTGATTTAGTAAGCTGGAGTTCCCCTTTTACATAACACTCTGAAAGTTCACAAAGAAAGAAATGTCATGAGCGCCGAGAATCATAGTTAAAATTGTCATATATTCTTAATCAGTGGGGCAGATATTAATATGCTTTTACTTTTTGGAATAGAGCTAACTTGCATTGATTATTCAAGTTAGTAAGTCACAAAAAACTCCATTGTTCTCCTGATTCCAATTTTGAATTTAAATAACTCAGGCCCTCCTTTCTCTGCCAGGTGTTTTTAGAATGAAAAATGTTAACTTATTCTTCACTGCTACTGTAATTGAAGTGTACTGTGAAGAAAAGATTGATTTTCTTTTTTAGCAGATGAGAACCTGAAATAATAGAGTGCTTAATTTGCAGCATTAAGTTCATTCATTCATTCATCCAACTTAGATATCTAACTAATGTAGCTTTTTAAAGCAGTACAGAAGACCCATTTCTGTAACTGTCTAGTGTGGAAAAAATTACATAACCCTTACTGATGAGGAGGCATGTTCAGAGAAGTTAAATGAATTGAGAAGAGTCACAAGTCTTGGTGAGTGGGAGAGCTGAAAGTTCTTACATAGAAGTTCTTGATAAAAAGAAATAAAACAGATTTTTACTTTTTTTCCTGCAAGAGGCAATGTGATTCCTCTTTCCCCTGGGCCCTGGCTCAGAGTCCTGGTTTGTGAGGTACAGGCTGGGCTTATATCACTAGGGCTGCATCATTTCCCCCTAAGCTACTTAGAGACTCCAGGCTAGTTAGTAGTCTGAGGTCTCCTTACTCATTAAACTACTTATTCCAAAGCAGTGAATATTCAGTAAGCTAATTAAAATTTGTAAGTAAGATTTCTTTATTAAAAAAATCTATTAAAATAAGAAGAAGCCCGTTAAAATAATAATTAGAGCAGAAAAAAAAAGATGACTGTCAAATTACAGTATCTTTTGCAGCTGTCCATAAAAGCCTTTTCAGTGATTTTGGCGGTAGAGAGAAGGCAGAAGCAGATTTCTACTCTAAGTATGCAGTTGGTGAACTGGAGACAAGTTGAAGGAAAATGGCAGCTATTTTGTTGAAGTGGATCTTTCACACTGTCTTAAAAGAAGGCTGCAAACCCCCTGTTCTGTGAAGTCTCTGATTTTGTGTCCTCTTGGAGATGTGATGTCATTAAACACTGTGCAAAGAATAAAGGAACAGGTTGTAAAAAGATGAGACCTTTGATGATGTTATAACTCCAAATACAGATAAGGCATATCTGCACAATTTCAAGAAAACAGGGAAGGCACTGATTTTTAATTGTTGTTCTTCTCTGCAAACAATCAGCACCGTGATTAACTTGGTGCCTAAAGCTTGCTCTAGGGATGTCAGGTATTATATTCATCTTAGAGAATCTTCTTTAAGGGACTCTGTAATACTTGTTTGATGTGACACCCAACTAAGGATAGAGAGACGATTTCCAGCTTAGATGTAGTGTTTTTTGAGTTTTCCTATCAAGAAGAAGCCATAACCAGAATCATAGTCCCTCCAGTGTTTCTCCCCTTCACCACCTTGTCTGTCCTTTCCCTTTGAGCATTCCAGTCCGTCATCATTGCATCTCATCTTTCCACTGCTTCACTTCTGTGGTCAGACCAACAAGCCAAAGTATCAGTCAGGGTCCCAGGAGAAAACAGATGGCACACTCAAATTAGAATAATTTGAGGATATCTTAGTAAAGTGACTGTTTACACAAGTGTGGGCAGAGTGTAGGGAAACCACAAAGGATAATGCTGGTCCTGCTTGGTTCTTTTACTACCCCTTGGCCTAAAGAGATAAGGAAGATTATAGGAACCCACGACCTAGAAGCTCTGTGGAGAAGGCCAGTAACTGAGATCTTAAGAAAAAGCAGTATTACAATGAGGGAGTCTGGGGAACAAATACTCTGACCTTACTTTTCATCTCTTCTCATCTCCTACCAGTGACTTCCTTTGGCCAGAAGCCTCGAGGCATATAGGTCAGCCTCTTGGCGCCCAGAGTAGGGTGAGAGTAGATATAGATAGGGAAGAGTGAAAAGAGGAAATACAGTGTAGCCTGAAGGGCAAAGACGATCAGAACCAGCTCTGAGTGGTAACCTCACCCAGGAGATCTGGGCTTCTCTAGAGATGCTCTTGTGCTTCCTTTGTTCTTGTCTTCTGGCTTCTCTTCCTTCTTCTGTCAGTTTATGTGGAGAGCATATTATTTTTCTAAAACAAGTATGGATTTTTGAGAGTAGAAGCTACATAGTATAAGTAAGTTAATTTGATCCATCCAAATGTACATACCAGGAGTTTGGACTGTTTTCGTGATTCTCTCAGCAGGCAGTGAGTGCCTCCTATGATCACTGTGGCAAAGAAAGGTGAATAAGATAATGTTCTTTTCTCTGAGAAATGTCAAATTCCTTGAGGGAGACAGACAATTGTGTTGCTGACAGGATACCAGACTTATCCGAGGGAATGTACCAATGCATATGGGTGCCAATGAATATGGTACCAGGAGGGGTTTAGTGAGGGTTAGGAAAGTACCCTCAACTTAAAGCTCTGTGACCTTGGGCAAGTCATTTAAACTTACTGTGCCTCATTTCCTTGTGTATAATTTGAATAAAAATAGCTAAATAAAGCTACAGTGAGTTTCAGTGAGAAGATATATAAATCTCCAAGCAGAGTCCTTATCAAAGAGTTAGAAAAATTATAATAATAGTTATTATTATGCTGTTTCTCCTGCCTGAGATGGTCTAACCCTGAACTTCCTACACATACGCATAAATATTTTAATTACTGCTCTTTCAAAGCTTACTTCAAATATCAATTCTTCAAGAAAGTTTTGCTTGAACTTCCAGTTCATATCCTCTATTATATACTTTCATAGCTTCTCATTCTTTTCCTTGATAACACTTACCACAATTGTAAGTAACTAATGAATTGTTTAATGCTATTCTTCTGATAGCTGGTGAATTCCCTGTTGATTGAGATTGTGATCTTATTCAGCACTATATCCTGAATGCCTAGAAGAGTGTACAGCACTTAGACACTCAGTGAGTATTCGTTGAAGAAATGATTTAGATAGAAAGCCAAGCTGGAGCCTGATTGGGGAAGGTCTACAGTTATGACGTTTAGATGTCTGTAATTATGCCTATAATTATATGGTTGACCAGTTTAGATTTGTTTTGCATTAATTAATTAGTTATACATTATTCATTCAATAAGTGATTTTTGGTCACTGTGCTAGTCTGTCCTTGTGGAGCTTACATTCTAATGAGGAGAGAAGGATAATTCATACATACATACATATATATATATATATATATATATATATATATAAAAAATGTATGTGTTTGTGTATGCTCAGTTTGTCCACCTCTTTGGAATCTAAGGAACCAAAGCCCCCTCGTCTCCTCTATTTTTGGAATTTTTCCAGGCAAGAACACTGGAGTGGGTTGCCATTTCTGTCTCCAGGGGATCTTCCCAACCCAGGGATCAAACCCACGTCTCTTGCATCTCCTTCATTGGCAGGCAGTTCTTTACCACTAGCTCAGCTGGTAAAGAATCTGCCTGCAATGCAGGAGACCTCAGTTTGATTCCTGGGTCAGGAAGATCTACTGGAGAAGGGATAGGCTACCCACTCCAGTTCTTGGGCTTCCCTGGTGGCTCAGCTGGTAAAGAATCTGCCTGCAATGCAGGAAACCTCAGTTCGATTCCTGGGTCAGGAAGATCCACTGGAGAAGGGATAGGCTACCCACTCCAGTATTCTTGGGTTTCCCTGCTGGCTCAGCTGGTAAAGAATCTGCCTGCAATGCAGGAAACCTCAGTTTGATTCCTGGGTCAGGAAGATCTACTGGAGAAGGGATAGGCTACCCACTCCAGTTCTTGGGCTTCCCTGGTGGCTCAGCTGGTAAAGAATCTGCCTGCAATGCAGGAAACCTCAGTTCGATTCCTGGGTCAGGAAGATCCACTGGAGAGGGGATAGGCTACCCACTCCAGTATTCTTGGGTTTCCCTGCTGGCTCAGCTGGTAAAGAATCTGCCTGCAATGCAGGAAACCTCAGTTTGATTCCTGGGTCAGGAAGATCCACTGGAGAGGGGATAGGCTACCCACTCCAGTATTCTTGGGCTTCCCTGGTGGCTCAGCTGGTAAAGAATCTGCCTGCAATGTGGGAGACCTGGGGTGGGAAGATCCACTGGGGAAGGGATTGGCTATGCACTCCAGTATTCTGGCCTGGAGAATTCCATAGGCTGTACAGTCCATGGGGTCACAAAGAGTCAGACATGACTGAGTGACTTTCACTTTTCACTTTCTTTACCACTAGCACCACCTGGGAAGCCCTATATATAAATAATGTATAATTATATATGTTGTATATCTTATATTTTAAATATAAATACTATATATAATGCCCTATGGTGAATAAGTGCTATGAAGTAAAATAAGGGCAATATAGATTTATGGGTTGGGGTGATGTGATCAGATTTATGAAAGATAAATCTAGCACTAATGTGTAAGGTCAGTTTGAAAGGGAAAACCCTAGAATGAGAGCGACTATGTAGGGGATTAGTGGCATAGTTTAGGAAAGAGGTGGTAGGGATTCAAATTAGGCCACTGAAAGCAGAAAACAGGGATACATTTTTAAAGTATTTTGGGGATAGAACTGGTATTATGGAGGTTGGGTTAACAATTGGATATGCATATAAGAAGGAAAGAGTAGAAGTTAGTGGAGGTTTTTAGCCTACATGATTGAAGATGGTGATATTATTAACTGATATAGGAAACACATAAGGAAATGCTAAGGGCTTTTTTTTTTTTTCCTTATTTATTTATTTATGTTCTTTTTAGGAAATGCTGGTTTGATGGAGGGGAGAGTATAGATCTATAATAACTATGCCAGATTTGCCTTGCCATCAGTATCCCAGTTGGGAAATGTTCAATTTGGAAATATAATTTAGGGGAAAGATCAAGTTTAAAGATTCAGCTTGAGAATCATTCACTTAAATTCATAGTTGAATGGATGATGTTGGTGAGGGAACTTGCAGGTAAGAAGAAAATAAGGCCACAAGTAATGACTTTTCCATGGGTTGTTTGTCAGCTCTGAGAGGATGATTAAGAGGTTAAGCTATGCTTCTGACAACTTTGAAGGGCTGAGAAGGCAGGATTTGGTGTAAGGGTATCTGGGACCTATGAAGGGGGAGGATACTTTGCTTCCCTTGCATTGTGTTAGGGCTTATACTACCAGAGCTACATCTTAGTAGCAGGGGTCCATTGGAAGTGTACATAGACCCTCACGGAGCCTGGAATTCTGTTTCAGAATACCTCAGTCCTTGACTTGGATTGCTAGTCCTCATCGGTGCCTGGACAAGCAAGTATAATTTTTTGTGTGGAGAAAGATAGCACCATTCTAGACTTCAAGTTGTTTGTATAAACAAAACAAATACAACATTGGGGACACAATCGGGGGGGGAAAACAGACATAGAAGAAGACATAACAATATATATTGAAACCAGCAGAAATAACAGACAATAGAAATGGATCCAAAGAACTTTAGAAAATAAAAGGATCTGATATGGAGTGTAAAATAGTATGCTGTATATATTTAGCACAGTAAGCAAAATGGAGAATTTTGTCAGAGAGCTGGAAACCATAAAAAACATTGTATGGAAGTTTTAGAAACAAAAATAAAGTAACCAAAATTAAGAATTCAGTGTATGGATTTTAAAGCAGGTTAAACATAGCTGAAGAGAGAATTAGTGAACTGGAAGATGGGTCATAAGAAAATAACCATGCTGAAGAATGGAGAGACAATAGGATAGAAAATCAGGAGAAAGAGTAAGGGACGCTGAAGGTATAGTAAGAAGTCTAAGATAAAAGTCATTTCAGTCCCAGAAGCAAACATAATAGTGTGTCAGAAGCAATATTTGAAATGTAAAGGCTTCTAACTTTCCAAAACTGATGAAAGACTCTAAGCCCTAGATTCACCAAAAGGTACAATTCCAAGAGAAGATAGATAAATAGGAATCCACACTGAACACAGTAAAAACAAAAGCCACCAGTGGGAAAAATAAGAGTGACTTCAAAGGCATAGCCATTAGGCTGACTGCTGATTTCTTAATGAAAACAATAAAGCCATAATACTGTAGAATGATAAAAAGATGAAATAAATTAAATGTCAGCCTAGAATTCTGTATCTGCCAAAAATGATCTTTCATAGTAGAGGTGAAATGAAGACATTCTCGGTAAAAAATTGAGAGAATTTGTCCCATTTTTTCTCTAAAGGAAGCACAAAAAATATGGCAGAAGTAAAAATATTTCATATAGAAGGCAGAAGATACAGGAAGGAGTGGAAAGCAAAGAAAAGGGTAAATGTGTATGTGAGTCTAAATAAATATTGAGTGTTTAAAATAATAATATCTTATTTGTTTATAATACATATAGAATTAAAATACACAGTAATAATGCCTGTTAAGTTATTTAATGCTCTTAAATTTTTTGCAAAAGATGGTAAGAATACCAATTAACATAAAAGTACCAGTTAATGTTAGACTTTGATAGTTAAGAATGTATAATCTCTAGGGAATCACCTAAAGAATACTAAAGGAGTGTATAACTTCCAAATAAAGAAGGAAATGTAGAATAATTTTTGAAAATAAGCAGTCTAAAAGAAGGCAAGAAAGGATTAGAAAAAGAACCCAGTAAGTGGGACAAATAGGGAGCGCTTAGTAAGATGATAGATTTAAACCCAGATATTTCAGTAGTTACATTAAACACAAATGAAATCTAATTGGCAAATATTGTTGAATAAGATATAAAAATAAAAGCTAACTTCTTATATTCTCTAATAGAGATATCTAAAGTATAATGACACAGAAAGAATGAAAATAACAGTGTGGGGGAAAAAATACAACATGCAAACAATAACCAAAAAAAAGTTGGCATTTCTTTATTAATATTGGATGAAGAACGCTTGAAGACAAAAAATGTTACTGCAGATAAAGAGACACTAAATATTAATGACACAGCTCTTCTATATTTGTATGTACTTAATAACAAAGCTCAAAAAACATAAATCAAAAACTAACTGAATGATAATGAAAACACAACTATCAAGAGTCATGGGATAGGAATTCCCTGGTGGTCCAGTGGTTAGAACTCCACACTTTTTAACTGCCAAGGGCCCTTGTTCAGTCTGATGGGAGAACTAAGATCCCACAAGCCATGCAGCATAGCTGCCCCACCTTCCCATCCTCCAAAACAGGGGAGATTCTCAAATACTGATATAAATAGTTTCCTTTTCTCCCTCCTGACTTCCTAAAGTTAGATACTTAGCCCATTGCCCTTCAGGTACACCAGATTCTCTACCAAACCTGTGTTGTTACTTGTGTTGCATTTAGGCAATGATACTATTCTTTTGGGCTTCCCTTGTGGCCCAGTGGTAAAGACTCTGCCTACCAATGCAGGAGACGCAGGTTTGATTCTGGGTTGGAAAGGTTCCTTGGAAAAGGAATTGGCAACCCACTCCAGTATTCTTGCCTGGGAAAGTCACATAGACAGAGGAGTCTGGTGGGCTACAGTCCATGGGGTTGTAAAAGCATCAAACACAACTTAGCAACTAAAAAACAACAACTTTTCTTTCATATCACTTGTTTTGAGAAATTGGGAAGGTACAGAAACAGACTTCACCCTACCATTATTAAGTAGCAGTGTGACATTAAGCAAATTGTTTAACCTGAAGTTCCCGTTTTGTGACTCGTAAAATTAGGATTGTGATAGTTTCCTCAGAAGTTTGAGGGCTAAATGAGATCATACATGTTGACTGCCTAATACAGGGCTGGTATGTGGTGAATGCTCCTTAAATGCTCATTTGTCATCTATTCAACCAGGGTTTTCTTTCCGGGTAGGTTGTATATGTAGAACCTCATAAAGTTCCCAAAATAAAGAGAGAAAAGATGCCCTGGCCACTGGCAAACTAGTTGCTAGAAGCCCTCAGCTCTTAGGTTTTCACAGGCTTCATAGAGATGAGAGCTAGAGTGGGCACGGGGTGGGGAGTTGGAGGTCGAGTGAGGTTGTTGTGTCTATTCTTATTCTCTGAATAGATCTACCCTAAGTGTATTCTTTACTCTAAAAATGCATGTGGTTCATTTTTAATGAGAATTAATTATGTATGTTGAAAGGGTAGGCTATCTTTTGAGGATAAGTATTTATATTTTACACAAATTCAATGAAATTTTCTGGATTTTTTAAAAGAAAATCCAGAAAATACATACTGGGGTGTGTATTATTTGGTAGGGAGAGGCATTTGAATAAATACTGGTTCCCATGAAACAAAAGGCTCGACTATCAGATTTCTTACATAGGACATGGAATACATTTTGATGTTTTTAATTACAGAAATTAGATTATAATTATGACCGATTCACATTGTTGTATGGCAGAAACCAACACACTATAGGGAAATTTTCCACGAATTAAAAATAAACAAAATTTTTTAAAAAATGAATTAGATTTACACAAAAGTTATCTGGACAGAAATATGGTCCACTGTTGTTTAAAAATGCTCTTGAGTTTTAATTCTGGAATGCTGATGTGTTGCCTTGGGAGACGGCCCTGCCTCTCATTGCGGCTGATGGGAGTCAGTTTCACAGCTGTGATGTCAGTGCTTCGAAAGTCTGTCAAAGAAGGACTTCCCTGGTTGTCCAGTGGTTAAGGCTTTGCCTTCCAGTGCAGGGCACCCAGGTTTGATCCCTAGTCCCGGAGCTAAGATCCCACATGCCTTGAAGCCAAAAAATCAAAACAAAAACCAGAAGCAATATTGCAACAAATTCAAAAAGACTTTTTTAAAATGGCCCACATCTAAAAAGAAAAAAACTCTTTAAGAACAAGCAAACCAAAAAAAATCCAAAATCTGTCAAAGAGTTTCCATGGAGGCTGTGAAAGTGAAAGTCGCTCAGTTGTGTCTGACTCTTTGTGACCCTGTGGACTATACAGTCCATGGAATTCTCCAGGCCAGAATACTGGAGTGGGGAGCCATTCCCTTCTCCAGGGGATCTTCCCAACCTAGGGATCAAATCCAGGTCTCCTACACTGCAGGCAGTTTCTTTACCAGCTGAGCCACCAGAGAAGCCCAAGAATACTGGAATAAGTAGGGTATCCCTTCTCCAGTGGATCATCCCAACCCAGGGTCTCTCTTGCGTTGCAGGCAGATTCTTTACCAGCTGAGTTACCAGGGAATCCCATGGAGGCTATAGAGGAACCTATTCAATTGTACACCTACCTGATACATTTTTTATTTTTTAATGAAAGAAATAATTTTAAAGGAATCTTTAACTGAAAACATTGTCTGTGGTAATTTAGAACCACCCCTCAGCGTGTGTTTTAGAGAGATGAACGGTGTCATCTGTTCTTCATGTACTGTGGCCGCAAGGCTGACGTTTTATATACTTTTGCAGATGCGCCTCTCTGTGAATGTCACGAGCAGTTACCAGTCTATCATGCACTGAGTAGAAAGGGCAGAGCCAAACTGTAAGGGTGTCAGTACGTTATGGCAATAAAATTTTTCGCAGCCTCAAATAAAAAAATACAGTATTTGACAAGTGCATCTGTTTTAAATTATTTCAGATACTATGGAAACAGAATTTCTGTTTGTTCAGTTCTCCCATTAGAAGTGAATTGTGTTTCCAAAAGCTGGTTTTCAAGTCAGTTGTTCAGAGTTTGGAACTTACTTTCTAAAAAGAAAATGAAATGGTCTGGATTCTTGGGCTAGCTCACATTTTAACCGTAAAGGAAATGAAATATTTTACACTGAAAAAGTAGGCTGAATATTTGAGAGAAAAAATTATTTCTCTCATTAAAAAAATTAAAAATGTGTCAGGTAGGTGTACAATTGAATAGGTTCCTCTATAGCCTCTATGGGATTCCCTGCTTTGGTAGCCCTAACCACTTAATATAAAATTCTTTTTGTTTTATGAAGAATATTAAGGAAAAGCAAGTCTTATTACACAAGGTATAGCGGGAAAAGCACAGGAAAAGCTGTGGCCCTCAGGCAAGCTAGATAAACTCTCTGACTTCAGTTTTCACATCAGTTAAACTGGGTCTTTGTGGTACTACATGAGATAATAATGTAAAATTCCTGGTAAAATGACTGGCTTTAAATGAGCTCTCCATAAATGGCTGCTGTTAAAATATAGGTACAGGTAGGATCCAAACCCAGGTTTCCTACAAATTCCAGGTCCACTGTCTTGTCTGGCAAGTGGCTGTGTTGGGACAGGAGCAACGGAGGGACCGGGAGGCCAGGATAGAGCTGTCAGTTTGTGTGGAACCACGCCCCACAGACGTGGCGGACAGGAGCTCTTGGTCAGATGTCACCTTCCTGGGAGAAGGCTTATCACGCTCAGGTGTACAAGGGAGCAGCCCCTTTCCCCTTCGCTCACTGCTCCCTAGTCTCCACTGCCAGGACCCTGCCAGTACTGGGGGCAGAGACAGGGTCTCTCAGAATCCAGAACTCTCCAGAAAGGGTGACCTGACCTTGTGACAAGAGGAAGTGTGACCTGCAGAGGGTTTTTTGTTGTTGCTCTTGTTGCTTGTTTGTTTTAAGAACAGGAAGAGCTAACACTTACCTGGTGCCTAGCACATCCCAGGCGCAATCCTGTGCCTTTTAACATATTATCTCATTTAGCGTTCAAGGCAGCCCTATGGGGAACAGGCATCATTACCCCATCTTGTAGACCAGGAAAGGAGAACTTAGATGATGTGACTGCACGAAGGTGACACAGCTAGGAAATTACAGAGCAGGGATTCACACGCAGGTCTGTCAGCTCTCAGGCGCCCTCTGGGTTCTCAAGGGAATGCACACGTGTGGTCATCTACAGTATGTCCAGGCTTTCTGTCTTTTTATAAACTTTACTGGTTGTGTGCCCTTGGGAAGGAGAGGAATGGAATGAGATTTAGTTTATTAACACCATTAACTTTAAAAATTGAACAGGATCTGGCTTCCATCCCTCATTTCAAATCGAACCACATAATGGGGATGAAAACATATTGATTAGAGAGAAACTATTTATTAGAGGTAAAATTGTTTACAGTGTAAATAAGCTACATGTTCCATTATACACGACTTGGCCTTTCAACATTTCATAATCTGTTGCATTTAATTAGGCACAGTACATAAAGTATGCATCACAAGTAAACATTGGAAACACAATGGCAAATTTTTCTAAGATCTGTGCTTCATAAATTTTCAGTTTGCTAATCTCAGTAATTATGTTTTGGTGTCAGCTGCTTTTTCCAAACGAGTGCTGATTCTCTCCCTTAAGTCTTTAAGGAAGCCAAACTGAGGATGAACTCTAAAGTTCTGTACTTCTCCCTATTGAAGATTAAGTCATTAAGTAATATTTTTTCTCTTTTATTTAACATTGTTATTAAAATGGTAAATAAATGGAGTGATAGAATTTGAAATGTAAGGTACAATTAATGCTAATTAATAAATTGGCTTTCAGTGACTGTAGAGACATTTTAGATGGTCTAGCTTTTTAAATTTGAATGACATTTTTCTTAAAGGCAAAGCAATCTGGGGAACTTTAGTGGTTTGAGAATTACAAAGTATCTGATTTTAATTATTTCAAGAATTCTCAGACCTGCCAACCCCATCCTTCAGATAGAATACAGGAATGGGATTGTTGAGTCCTGTAGCTGTGTGAGCCAGCACAGTGCCTGGCAGTTACACTCTTCAGGATTATTAAATGACTTCTAAGTGACTTTTTTTAAAAAAGAAGATTGGTTACAGTTTTCATTGAAAAGTGCATGTTTTTTGAAAGTCTTTTTTTCTAATGAAAAAAAAAAAACCAGAAATTACTCATCTGAAATCAATTTGAATATTTGAAAACACATAGAAAAACACAAAATTAGAATTTACTTGTAAACCCATTCCAAACGATAAAAGACACGTGTCCTAGTACTTTTTGTATGCATACATGTATGTGTATGTTTGCATGTACACACCTATGTATGTCTATGTGTATTTTTACCCCACCTCAAATTCTTATTCTCTATGAGAAGGAAGAAAAAGCCCTTTCTTCCTCTTTACAATACATTGTGAATAGTAACCCCATGTCAATAAATATTTGTCTTCAACATGTTTAATCAGTGATCATATTCCATTATACAGATGTGCTATAAATTAATATCTCCTCTCTTTTTACTACTTTAAGTAAGACTGTAACAAATCTCTTTCATATGTATCTCTAAATATTTACTCAAGATAAATTCTAAGTAATGCTGAATCCAAACATATGTCTATCCATATTTGCTGGCTTACTTTACAGAAAGGCTATGCTAAATAATAAGTAAAATGTGTCTACTGCTCTCAGTTTATTTCTTTAAATGTTTTTGATTTCCTGATGCTAACAAATTTGTTCTTTGTTGAGCTCTGAAAGGTCACTGTGACACATCTAAGTGACTGCCTGAGTGAGCTTTGTTTTTTCAGCTCAAGGTCTTCCCTGGATGCATCCTGTCCAAGGGACTTCCACATGTCCTCACACAGAGAAATTAGTGCATCCGTGGGGCTTTCCTGGTGGTCCTGTGGTTGGGACTCCAGGCTTCCACTGTTGGGAATATGGGTTCTCTCCCTGGTTGAGGAACTAGGATCCCACATACTGCACCGTGCAGCCGAAAAATAAACTAACTAAGTAAGATAAATAAATAAATGAAGTTAATGCAAACAGAGTGTGCCTGCTCACTTGAGGCAGCAGTCTTAAACGTGGGTGCACATGCTTCACAGAGTAGGTGAAGGTTTTCCAGAGGGTACAAGGGCATGCATGGTTTTAAAAGGGTTTCACTGGTCAGCTTTCCTTTGTGTGTGTGTGTATATATATGTGTGTGTGTATGTATGTATATATAAATGTATATATACATGCTGCTGCTGCTGCTGCTGCTCTGCTAAGTTGCTTCAGTCGTGTCTGACTCTGTGCGACCCCATAGACGGCAGCCCACCAGGCTCCCTCGTCCCTGGGATTCTCCAGGCAAAAACACTGGAGTGGATTGCCCTTTCCTTCTCCAATGCATGAAAGTGAAAAGTGAAAGTGAAGTTGCTCAGTCGTGTCTGACTCTAAGTGACCCCATGGACTGTAGCCCACCAGGCTCCCCTGTCCATGGGATTTTCCAGGCAAGAGTACTGGAGGTGGGTGCCATTGCCTTCTCCAGTATATATACATACTCCTTCCTAAAACCCACTTGCCTCAGAAAGCTGCTAGGGTGGAAGTTCATGTGGTTGTCCTTTTTCCTCTTCCCCTTTCCACCTGTTCTTTTCCCACTTTATGAAATAGGTACTCCCACTCATTGCCCCAGAGTGTGAGACCCTTTCTGGTGCTCAACAAAGGATTGTGTGAAATATTGGTGATAACCAAACCTCCTTCAGTCAGCACTTTATAATCCAGCACCCTTCTGCTTAATACATGTGTTGATTCTGAATTGAAAAATGTGTTCAAAGTATTCAGTGGTTTACAAATAAGTTAGTGAATCAGAATCTAACCAATGTTCCCCTCTGAAGAACTCTGACTTCATAAGGGGGAATTTCAATGCTGATAAAGATAGAATTTTTAACAATAAAGTGGGTTTTTTTCAGCTATTAAAAAAATAAATGAATGCGTGATAAAACCTTACTTTTGATGGTCAAAGTAAGTATTATTTATCAAAATAAGTATTTGTATTGCTTTGATTAATTTTAGATTCAGTGTACTGATAGCTTAATCCAGAACATGTTAAGCATGTAGAGCCTTATAATTACAGGAAATAAAAAAGAGTTTAAAATATTCAATTTCCATATATTACTTGTAAAACATAAAAGTATATTGCATTAGTATAATATGGGAGGGAAATGAAATGGAAATACAGTTCCAAAAACAAAAGAGAACACAAAAATTTTGACTATTAAAGAAAAACAAGTTTATATGTTTTTAAAATGGATAGTGGGTATCAATTTTCTATTTATATTTGGTTGGATGCATTTTAAAGAACAGTGTTACAGTTTTATTTTAAAATGTCAACATTTATGGCATACTAAAATAACATTGTTTATAACTATAAGCTCATAATGAAAAATTGTAGATGCCAACTTAAAAAATGTACAAAGGAGAAAAAAATGTATGAGCAAGTACCTGATTTTTCACCCTTTTTTTAGGCAGTATTCCAAGAAAAGGTGTGCAGACTACTAATATGGGATAGGCGCCTAGACAAAAGGCTGCCTCACCTGGCTTCAGGTGGTCTCACAGGAACTGTTCCCCGCAATCTCAGTCTCCCTTCCACTTAGTGAGCCCTGGGGTGGTGTGGGTGATGAGAGCACCAGCAGAGTTCCTCTTCAGGCTTTCCCTGGTCTGGAGCACTCTCTCCTCTCCTGTTTCTTAGCCAGAGGTTGCTGGTCCGTCAGGTGCTTCACCCTGGTACCCATGGCTTCTCGCTCTCTCTCGGCTCCCTTGTTCTCCACGATGAAAGTATTCCTCACTTGTTAGACCTCACTTCTTCCAGAAACACTCCTTGCAGAAACACTCCTTGATTCTCCTTTCCTATTTTCCTTTAGAATGGTGTCTCCTTCCCCTTTCATTATAAAAGAGAAGTTAAGAAATTAAGGGAAAGGGGAGTCAAGTCAGAAAGTAGAAAAAGTCTCTGGGATCTTGGAGAGGTCCAGGTAGATGGAGGCAGCTTATATTTTTGGCTTCTTTGTTTGAACAGGGCTTCTAGAGGTTTGTACCTCTGAAATATGGAGTCTCAGTAGAAATACTATTGAATTGAATTGAAGCTGAAGTCCAGTTCAAATTTCACCTTACCTTTGAATTCTCCTTTGATTTCCCATACCTGCTGGGGCTTATCTTCCTCCAGATTCCTTTTAGAGTCTGTTCTCTGTAGTTTAGTGTGTTATCATCACCATCATGCAATCTTTGTTAATTATTTGAATATGCAGCATTGTTTTTATGACCAGATTGTAAGTTCTAGGCAAGTAGAAGTTCCTGTTTATTTTTTTGTCTCCCCCATGGCACCTAGTACAGCACTGACTGTAACACATATTCAGTAAATACACCACAGTTAATTGTAAAAAAGGGGGGAAAACTGATAGGGAGTTATGGGGTTGAAATCTGGATTTGTCATGCTTCACTGTATGATTTAGGGCCATTTGTGTACAGTCTGCATCTCTTGATTCTTCATGGATAAAACATGGGTGACAGTGATAATTAATAGTATTAGGTAATCACTGTGGGCCCAAACCATTAATGTACCTAACATTTCTATGAGAAATATATTAACCTTCTTATTATTGTTCTCATTGTATATGAGAGGAATACTAAAATAATCTGTCCAGGGCCACTCATAGTAAATAACAGTGTGGATTTGAAACCAGACCAAGTCCCAAGTATTTATTCAACATGTGATACTGCCCACATCTGATGTATCTACCTCAGAGTTAAAGATTCTAAGTGAATCTTAGAATTAAGATTAAAGATTAATCTTAAATCTTTAAAGATTCTAAGTGAGTAGAAGGCACTGGGTATATTTTTGGAAAAAAAAAAAGTAAAAAAGTGATACAAAAGTTGAATTTAGTTACTGTATTTGGAAAGCATTTTTACTTTTCTCCCCAGCTGTATTGAGGTATAACTGAAACATAACACTGTTCAAAGTGTGCAGCAGATTGACACAATACATTTAAAAATTGCAAAATAATTACTACACAGTGTTAGCTACACCACCTCCATCCCATGACATAGTTACCATTTGTTTTTCCTGGTGAGAACACTTAGGATATACTCTTTTAGCATTCAAGTATGTGATACAGTATTATTAGCTATACTCAATCCCTGGTAACTTCCACTCTACTCTGTTTCTTTGAGTCTGTCTTTTTTAGATTCCACATTTAAAAACATTTTAATTTTTTGCAGTTCGTAGGTTATCTTTTCATTTATGGTTTCCTTTGCTGTACAAAAGCTTATAAGTTTGATTAAATCCCATTTGTTTATTTTTTGCTTTTCTTTTTATTGCCCTAGGAGACTGACCTAGGAAAGCATTGGTACAATTTATGTCAGAGAATGCTTTTCTTATGTTCTCTTTTAGGAGTCTGATGGTATCATGTCTTATATTTAAATTTTCAAGTCATTTGAGTCTCTTTTTGTATCCGATGTAAGGATGTGTTCTGATTTCATTGATTTACATGTGGCTGTCCAACTTTCCCAACAACACTTGCTGAAGAGACTGTCTTCTACCTGTTATGTGTTCTTGCATCCTTGGTCAAAGATTAATTGTCCATAGGTGTGTGGGTTTATTTCTGGGCTTTCTGTTCTGTTTCATTGATCCATATGTCTGTTTTTGTGCCAGTACCATGCTGTTTTGATTACCGTAGCTTTGTAGTGTTATCTGAAGTCTGAGAGGGGTATGCCTCCTGCTTTGTTCTTTTTTCTGTGAATTGCTTTGGCAATTCTATGCCTTTTATCATACCACGTAAATTTTCAAATTATTTGTTCTAGTTCTGTGAAAAATGTCATGGGTAATTTGATAGGAATCACATTAAATCTATAGATTGTTTGGGTAGTTTGGCCATTTTAACAATATTAATTCTTCCAATCCAAGAGCATGGAATATCTTTTCATCTTTGAGTCATCCTCAGTTTCTTTTATTAATGTTTGTGGTTCTTAGCATATAAATCTTTTACCTCCTTTGTCAGGTTTACTCCTAAATATTTTTTGATGTGATTTAAAAGGGATTGTTTGTTTACAGTCCATTTCTAGTGTTTCCTTTTTAGTGTATGATATGACCAACAAAGGCTTAATTTCCAAAATATACAAACAGCTCATACAACTCATAACCAAAAAAACAAACAACCCAATAAAAAAATGGGCAAAAGACCTAAACAGACATTTCTCCAAAGAAGACATACAGATGGCCAATAGGCACATGAAAGGAGGCTCATTTTTTCTAATTATTAGAGACATGCCAATCAAAACTATAAAGAGGTACCACCTCACACTGCTCAGAATGACCATGATTAAAAAGCTTATAAATAACAGATGTTGGAGAAGGTGTGGAAAAAAGAGAATCCTCTTACACCATTGGTGGGAATGTAAATTGGTGTAGCCACTATGGAAAACAGTATTGAGGTTCCTCAAAAAACTAAAAATAGAGTTACCATATGACCTAGCAATCCCTTTTCTAGGCATATACCCAGACAAAGCTGTAATTCAAAAAGATACATGCACCCTTAGGTTTATGGCCTCACTATTTACAATAGCTAAGACATGGAAACAAACTAGATGTCCATCAACAGATGAATGGATAAAGAAGATGTGGTGTGTGTGGTGGTGCACAGATTGAAATATTACTCAGCTATAAGAAAGAATGAAATAATGCCATATGCAGGAACATGGATGGGTCTAGAGATAATCATACTAAGCGAAGTAAGTCAAAGACAAATACCATATGATATCACTTATATGTGGAGTCTAAAATATGACACAGATGAACATATCTAAGAAACAGAAACATGCTCAGAGATGAAGAGAACAGACTTGTGGTCGTCAAGGGGGAGGAAGGCTTGGGGGAAGAAGGATTGAGAGTTTGGGTTTAGAAGATGCAAACTAGTATATATAAACAACAAGGTCCTGCTGTATAGTACAGGGAAGTATATTCAGTATTCTGTGATAAACCATCATAGAAATGAATATGAACAAATATATATGTGGCTTCCCAGGTGGCACGAGTGGTAAAGAACCCGCCTGCCAGTGCAGCTGGACATAAGAGACTCCAGTTCAATCCCTCAGTCGGGAAGATCCCCTGGAGGAGGGCACAGCAACCCACTCCAGTATTCTTGCCTGGAGAATCCCATGGACAGAGGAGCCTGGTGGGCTACAGTCCATGGGTCGCAGAGTCGGACACGACTGAAGCAACTTAGTACACACACAAATGTATAACTGAATCACTTTGCTGTTCAGCAGAAATTAACACTAAACCAACTATACTTAGATAAAACATTTTTTAAAAAGGAAAACATTGTACTTTTTAAAGGCAGTTGGCAGTCTGCAGGTGAATAGAGTCGGGGGAATGCATGGCTATAGTAAATGAGAGGGAACAGAAGCTTTTCCAGTCACTTGTTGGCCTTGCAAAAGGGCTCCAGAAAATAAACACTCTGAAAAATGCTCACTACTCATTCCCCTGATTGCCAAAGGCATTCAGCCTGGGAGCTGGTAGTGATGAACATCAGTAGGAGGAGGAGAGTACTTGTGTTTTTATTCTCATATTTAATTGATCTTAAAATTCTTGCCCAGCCCTTTACCTTCTGCACAGTCCAGAGTCATGAATCCTTGATATGTGGCTCAAAAGAGAAGCACGGGACAAAATATTCCTTTTCTCTTCACTAATTTCCTGCCCATGTTTCTATTCTGGGACCAATGTACAGACCATTGGTCAAAGACAGAGTAAGCTCTGCTCTCCTTCCAGCACGTGTGTACAGCCTGACTCCATTGTGAGCCCTGTGTAGGAGGGGCCTGCATGTGCTCTGTAGCTTTTGGTGCTTCCTACTGGCTGACTTTTGCAATTAATTGTATCCATCTGTTTTTAAAAGGTGAAAAAGAACTCCTGAATTTAGGTGTCTTTAAAAGGTGAAAAAAAAACTCCTGAATTTAGGTGTTGATTTCTACATTAATTACACTGATCCCAGTTGCAGCAGTGTGGTCTTAATAGCTGATAGCTGCAATACCCAAATCTGTGATATCAGAATGTGACGTGCATATTTAAATTTGAGAAATAGTTTAACATTTCTAGATATTCATTTAGATGTGGTTATGCAGGTTAAACATAACGTATGATCACTGCTTCTTTCATTGCTTCCAATTAAACCTTGCTTGTTAGTTTAACCTCTAGGTAATCCCATCAAACAATTGATGTCAAGGAAACACTGCCCACAGTAGCTTTGGATGAGTGGCCATTAATTTTAATTGCCTTGATATTAAAGATTAAGAAGTATTGGGACTAGCAGAATAGAAACGATCTGATGTCAAGCAAATCCACTTGCTAAAGCTTCCCCAGGCTGCTGGTGATATTAAAATTTTACTATGAGAATTAAATAAACCTTTATTAGTGATGACTGTTGTTTGATTGGTCCAGGGGTATGCATAAACACAGGATTCTTACATATCTGGAGATGAGACCTTCAATGGTATGGAGATTCCTCAATTATGAAACTGTTAATAAAGCTGTAATCTGATTTTCCTGGCTAGGTTTCATTAATGTATTATAGCTTCTCTGATTGTCAAGGTAATATTAACTACAAAGTATGGAATCCAACAGAGAATTGTTTAGAAGAAGAGAATTCTAAAATGGGCCTTTGTTGCTAAATTCAGAGTTGGGGAATTTTCATTAATTATGCTTAAGAAATGCCAAATTCCCTCTCAGCCAGGAATATCTCCCTTTCCACTATATATTCAATATTTAACTCTTTCAAAGGCCTGACAGTCTTAATCAGACAAGCTAGAGTGATGTTGTATATTGAAGGGAGTTTTTGTATGGCAGCTCTCTAGGTCTGCCTTCTGAGCTGAGGACGTGCTTGTGAAAGGTAGGGTAGGCTTGTGAAAGTAAGGGCTATGAGAACTTGCTTTAACAAGCATAACCAGAACAAATACCACCAGAGTTGTTTTCAATCTTAATTCAGAACCTTTATTTTTAGAGACATAATTCTGGTATGGGAATGAATCTCATAGTCACTGAGGCCGCCTTCTCCTGGTGCAAAAATCCCTCCCAGAACATCTGCGTCCATCCTCCTGGAGGCCTGGGCCCCAGGTTAGCATCACGTCAGCCCTCTCCCTCTCCCCTGGCCTACACTGTGAGTCAGTGGCCAAATTCTGCCTATTTGTCTTCCCTGACCTCTGCCCTTTCCACAGCTCCTGTTCCGCCTCATCACCTGTGTACCTACCTACCTAACTCTGCCACCCAGTTGCATGCCCTACACTATTGTGCCAAGCACCTACCCCAAGCATACGGGGCTGAAAGAAGGCAGAGTGGAGTTGGGTCCCTCAGGTCTGTTTGAGAGCCTAATATTGTGACAGCCTAGATACTGGAACTAAGGCCCGTACGTGGAATTGGAAGGGAACCAGATCTTAGTTCTGAGTAAAGAACTGTGTATCCATTGGAGCTGCCTACAGTGGAATCAGATTCGAAGTGAGTACCATGTCGCTGGTGGTGGAGATGCCATGACACAAATAGAAAATAGAGAAGGAGGTGCAGGTTTAAAGAACACCCAAGTTCCATTTGAGATCTGTTGAGCTGCAGGTTGTGGCAGAACATTTATAAGAAAATGTCTTAAAAATCAAGAACTGAAATTCTTCATAGAAGTTAGGGATAGAGGTGGAAGTCTGGTTCACAGAGACCATAGTTAGAATTGTTAATAGAGATAAGATTGCTTAAGGAGAAAGAAGAGAGCTAAGAGCTTGAGTCTTGGAGAAAGTGTGTATGTGCACACACACACACACACACCATAGTGTATCAGGGAAGGAGAAGCAGAAGCATAATGTCACAGGTGATAATTACAAGTGTCAGATGCTGCTGAGTGGCAAAACAAGTTGAGAGAGAGAAGGTCATTAGATTTGGAACAGGTGTGAGGCCTGTGTGATGACAATCAACCACCTAGCCCTTGAGATTGTTAAGATGCTACTTGAGAAAATGTGTGCAAAAGGCTATGTGTAATGCTTGGTGCAAAGGAGATGCTTGTTCAATAGTTACTATTACCACCACTGTTTGAAGAAAAGAAGGGACACATAATCCTTCCTTGCTGGTGAGGGAGACGACAGTGGAACAGAAATGGCTAGGAAGCCCTGAACTGCAGCATATTTGCTTCCCGACGAGTTTGGCTTGTTTCTGTCTGAACCTGCACTCATGGTAACTGCAGAGGTCTTCAGCGAATGTGCTGGCGTGTGTGCACGCACATATGTGTGCACAGTGACCCCCCAGGATGGGACTGCATGCGGGCAGCAGCAGGCCAACATTGTCTTCCTCGTGTGGCTCCCTTGCCAGGGCTCTCTAGCTTTTCCTGGAAGGATGAGCACCATGGTTTGAAGAATGAGAGGTCTATTTCCAAAGCAATTAAAGGCTTGGCAGAGATGGTCAACCAGCGTGCCCACTGGTATAAATTGGGTTGGAGGGCTCATATCACTCACTCCTTATCCTTTTCTCAGAGTCCCTAAATAACTATTCAGGATGAAACTGTGACCCACTCCGCCTGATACCACTGCAGCATGCTCTTTTGAAAGATGATTAAGAAATTATTAAGAAGTATTTTTAAACTGTTACTTTAACAAGAGAGAGGTCAGAGCCTTTTACATAGCAAAGTGGGTACCTATTCATACATTGCTGTGTGGGTTTTAGCTTCTTCTTTATATAGCTCAGCTCCCAGGTGCCTGAACACTCATTGTAACTATAAGCAGTGCATCTTGGGCTGAAGTTTTGTTGTCAGTGAAGTGTGATGAAATCTGCCTGTTGCCAAGTTCCTCCTAAGAAATCTCTTCCATTTGTGCTGGTTGACATCATAAGTAGTTTGCAAAAGAAATAAGTATATTCCACCTGATGAAGTCAGCTGCTGATTCTGTATTTGCATTTGACCTTATTGAATTGCTTGAGTTTTCACGTTGTGACCTTCTCACATGTTAACTGGCAGAACTTGAGCAGCCATCTTGGCAGACGTACAGTATCTTCTAAGGCAGGAGACAAAGGGGTTTTTCATCCATTATTAATTGATGTTACTCTTTTCAGCAGACCAAACATGATTCTACTGTACAGCTGCCAAAATTGTTCCAGACCCCAAAAGAACAAGTCATTCTTTCACAAGTGTTTCTTATTATTTGCCTAACTTAACAAACGTTTCATTTTTCAGCTCCTTTGGGGATGGGGGGAGGACTAATCATTTATATATGAATTGGTATACACCAACTGAATATTTTTGATATATTTAAATCTTTTTATTTACCATTTTAGTAACTCCAAGAAATGGTCTTATTCCAAGAGTGTTGAGAGGTTTGCCAAAAGAGTGAGTGAGCCTCAGCACCATTCTTCTTTATCCCCGAGATGTGATCACAGGCTAGAATCAAGTGTCTCCCAAGGTCTCCCCCGGGGGTCCTACAGTTAGTATCGGAAATTTGATTTTTGTTTGTTTCCTCCTTTGACTCTCGCTTCCCCTTACTCACGTCCTTGTGATTTATAGGTGTCCAACTGGTTT
>NC_091627.1:10060000-10142500 GCF_027580195.1 Bos mutus | reverse complement strand
CATTTGATTTTTACCAGCAAATCAAAGACCGAGCGAGGTGCCAGCTCCAGACCAGCTGAAGCCCTCCTTCAGCGTGCTGACTTATTGCCAAGTCTTTACTTGGTAGGATGGATTTGTTTTACATGCATTTAATCCCACTTTAACACATGCTTCAAACTCCTGCCAAAGTGGGTTTAGAAAATACATTTTGCTAATGCATCTTTGCTCTCATGTTGTCATCAGGGTATTTTCAGTCGGGGAGTAGAATTAATATGGAGACGTGCACCGATGAACTGTGCTTCCCTTTCAGGCTAATGGAGGCTGGCAGGACGCAACAACTCCATCTTCTGTGACTTCTCCTACCGAAGGCCCAGGAAGTGTGCACTCCGATACCTCTAACTAATCTCCAGCAACACTTTTCCCTGAGCTGACATGCCTTGATCCGTGCATTCAGAGCAATAGGAGGAAAAGGAAAGCGCTTTTTGTAGCCCACCATCTACAGCTTTACTGTAAAACCTTGTCTTATTAGAGAACTTGGTAAATCTGTTTTTTAAGGAATCATAATCATTTGTATTTATACTTAAAAAACACACAATGTTAAAAAAGCACTTTATCCAATTAGGCCAAGGTTTAACATTGTTGACAGTCCTGTAGCTATTTTATCATAATTTATTATCAATATTTTACATGAATGGTTTCTCACTTGCCAATTACTTGGCCTTAAGGGTAAAAAAGTACCATATATGCTAAACCTCAATCGTTAAAGCAGATACAAAGACTCACCTCACCTAAATTGAACTTCTTGCATATTTCCATCGCAGACTTGGATTGTCCTTCTTTCATATCACTAATGGAGTTGGAATAAAGGAGCTGTTTGGCTAACTGTTAATGATGGTTGTGTTTAAGAATCTTCCTCGTCACACTTGTGTTTCGATTTCTTATGTTATAATTAGATCAGAGACCGGTAGCATCTTTTCTCTCTCTGAAAGCACCAGTGCCCAGAGTCTGCTCGGTAATGACATTATGGATCCAGATTGTTTTGAGAGATGAAGATCCTTGCTGCTGATACAGGTGACCACGAGATCCGTCTGGGGGGTTACGGTGTGCGCTGGGTGCTGCACAGACTTGTCAAGGTTTGCTACGTCCTCTGGGCATCCACACAAAGGCCCTGCTCTCTGGAGTGTTGTATATAGTGTAGCAAAAGAGTATTTATACATCTCACCAATCAAAACACAGCTTTATTACCTCATGCGAACTCATACGAACCAATAGAATTTCAACATGTTCTGTAGCTTAGAGTGCTCACTTACTACCTCTGAACAATACTCACGCTGTAGTTTGTCTCTTTCTTATCTTTTTGCATCTTGTAATTAACTCTTTGTTTCTCTTCATAAAATGTAATGTACATTGTAATCTTTTAAAAGAAAAATCAGGGTTGCATTCGCAACTTTTAAAAAACTGAGAGTGGAAACATTGGGTCTTAAATTAACACAGGATCAGTAAAACTGTTGTAAATACTGAGAAGCATTTTGAATGTTCTTCATCTTGTTACTAATCCATTCAAAAAAGAAAAAGAAAAAAAAAAGCGATGACTAATTGTGATGCATTCAGATTTCAGTATTCAGTACTGTATATTTCACCCTGTGTAATAGGGCCCCCTCTCCTTTCTCTCTTTTTGTATTGTATGCGATTCTGAAACTGATTGAGTCATGAAAATAATTTGTGGCGGTGATTCTAATGTATTAAAAACGTTTCGTGTTCCTTTCTAACTGGATTACGCCCTGGATTGAAAAAGTCTTCCTCGTGGTAGTTATATGTAGTTTCAAACATGAATAAACTTTTTGCTTTCATGATTAAATGTTGATGCAAGTTTCTTACCCCACCACGTGAGTCAGTCTGTGCAGGCAGAGGAGAAAACCCACCTAGAAGCCGGCCTGAGCATGTAAATGCGTGACCTGTCAGAGAGAGGGACTCGAGGTGAATCCAGATGGGGCTGGAGAGGCTGACCACACTCTGCAGGCTCTAGGTCGGCTGCCAGACCACTGTGAGGTGTCCTCACTTGACACTCATGCTCTAAGAATACCACGAGGAAAATACCATCCCCATTTCACAGATGAAGAAACTGTAGTTCATAAAAGTTAAGCAGATGCCGCCAAGTCAAAGGCCTAGGCCAACAAGGGCCATGCTTGGAACCCAGGTCTGTGTGTATTCTTGTAGCTCACTCTCTCCTGACCTAATGATGCATCTGGCACCTGCTGGATGCAAAGACCTGTTCGGTAATTGTTTTTAATATTTATTTTTATTTATTTGGCTTCATGGGGTCTTGGGGCACATTGTATCTTTCTTTCTTTCTTTTTTTTGTTGCACAAGGACTCTCAAATTGTGATGCATTAGCTCAGTTGCTCCATGGCGTGTAGGAGCTTAGTTCCCTGCTGCTGCTGCTGCTGCTGCTGCTGCTGCTAAGTCACTTCAGTCATGTCCAACTCTGTGCAACCGCATAGACGGCAGCCCACCAGGCTCCTCTGTCCCTGGGATTCCCCATGCAAGAATACTGGAGTGGGTTGCCATTTCCTTCTCCAATGCATGCATGCATGCTAAGTTGCTTCAGTCATGTCCGACTCTGTGTGACCCCATGAACAGCAGCTCACCAAGGCTCCTCTGTCCACGAGATTCTCCAGGCAGGAATACTGGAGTGGGTTGCCATTTCCTTCTCCACTTAGTTCCCTGACTGGGAATCAAACCTGCGTCCCCTGCATTGCAAGGTGAATTCTTAATCACTAGATCACCAGGGAAGTCCCTTGTTTGGTAATTTTAAAATAATCAGTCTTGTCACATTCACTTCTTTGCTTTCATAACTTCGGTGAGATACCAGTTTAGAACAGACGAAAGTTTGTCCAAAAAGAGTGAGCTTCAGAAAAAAAACCACAACCTGTCTTAGCATACCTTTGAAAACTAAACTGATAAGATGTAAGACCAACTAGAAATCCTTTAGCCGGATTAAACATTGTTTTGTTCACATTGTCAGAAACTCCATGTATTTACATGTCCATCTGTCGCTAATATCTAAAGCTTTGTAGTAAAAGAAGTCGATAGCAGGTAATTGGCCTGTTTACTATATCTTGAGGAAATCGACTTACAGGAAATCAGATTAATGTTAATCAGTTGCAGCAAATTGTCTCTGATAAATACAACTGTTTTACTATTTCAGTTGGTCAAGCCAGGCAAAACAAGGGCTAGGGCCACCGTTCGCATTAATCTTGAGGCAGTTACACTGTGAGAGTAAACTTTATAAAATAGATTGCCCTCAAAGCTGTCCTCCCTTGAGCAGGCTCTCGCCTGCCTGTAGGAATCTCTCCCCTGGCTAAGCAGTTATTTGCATGATTCAATTAGCTTATGGGTCAGCCTTTCTTATCTTTGTACATAAAACCATCGCTATGCTGTGTGGTTTTGCAAAAATATCCTGTGGAAACCAGACACACACGCACACACAAATACATCTTCAGAGTCTAGAAACACACATTTCCTGAGAACCACCCCAGGTCTCCTCTCGGGCCAGCCTAGTGAGAAAAGCACATAGCGGTGTTGGAGATTCACATGATGACTGCCAACACTTAAGGAGGGAAGGATATGAGTCTGTATTCTGGGGAGGCCTCAATGAAAACAGCAGTTGCTTTCCCAGAAGCTAGTTTCGGAGGCACTTGTACATAACTCCCTCTCTGCTCTTCAGTACCCCTCTAGCGGAGGCCAGAAGCACCCTAGCTTCAAAGATAAGGAAACGGGGGCAAGGCTTGGGCTCCAAGGCTCTTAGGTCTCCCTCCAGAGTGGGTGAAATGTATTGATCTGATAGATTTCACTAGGTACTTTTTCTGGGGTAAGAAATGGGTTAGGCTCTCAATCCAGAGCACAGTGAAATCAGGCCCCTACCCTCAAGGGGCCAAGATCCTGGACCTAGCCCTTGTTCAGAAAGCAGACAGGGTGCTGGAGAGACTGGTAGGTGTCTGAACCCCAAGACAGGAGAAGTGAGGACCCCACAACCCACTCACAAGTTCAAAGAACACAGCAGCAGGAAACCACCGGAAACACCCCATTGCAGATTAGGGGGCCTGTCCATGCATCCAGCCAGATGCACAAGGGTACGTGGGGGCTTCTATGACACGACGCGTGCTTTTGTTACTGACACTGTGTACTTGCGTCCACTTGCCGACACACAGTAAAGCCAATCGACTCTGGGTTGTGGGGAAAGGAAAGGACAGAGTTTATTACAGGGCGCCAAGCAAGAAGCTCAGGACAGCAAGTACTTAAAAAGCCTGAACTCCCTGATGAGTTTCAGCAAAGCATTTTTAAAGGCCAGGTGAGGGAGGGGCGTCCCAGGGTGAGAGATCAACTCCCACACAATCCTCTGGCTGATGGTAACAGGGCGTTGTCACAGGGGTTAACGTTATCAATCCTCAGGCGCCAGTAGGTCTGAGGGCTATAGGCTACATGCTGGTGATCATCAGGTAGTTAATTTCTTCCATTTGGTGGTGGTTTTAGCGTCTGCAAAACAGTTCAGGAAGTGTGCCTCAGGCCAGGGCCTTTGGAGAGGAGCTACAGCAGAGGCTACAGGGAGGGGGTCTGTCCCAGGAAGACCCCGCAGGATCCTGCTCCATTACACTTTCAGGAATTTCTGGAGCTCGTGTCTGAGGAGCTCCGCTGGACAGGAGGTGCGCAGGTGGCGTGGAAGCCTCTAAGGACAGCGGACCAGGTGGGCTTGCCAGCTGGGTTAGAACTTCTCTGCAGTGCTGACTGGGCATTGGTCTGGTGCCAGTCCCGGCCAGAAGCCAGGGAGGGCAGGACGGGGTTAGAGAGCTCCCTCCAGCACCTTACTGAGTAGAGGAGGTGGCAAGGGGCTAAGTCTCCCAGATGGGGAGGTGTTTGGGGTGTAAGATACACGTTGGTGCTGAGGGAAAGGGACCTTCCCCGCCTGGGCTGACAGCTCCAGTTCACCAGCATCTCCGCCAGGTAAACTCTGTATATTACTTAGCATCTCCCATGGAGTCCCATGCTGTGGGTGCTAGCCGCCCATCTTCAGATGGCGCTTTGAAGCTCAAAGCGGTGATATCACCTGTCCAAGTTTTCCCACAGAGCTGGCGAATGCCCCGCAGAGGCCCCCTGTGACATTGTGAGCCACCACTTGGAGTGGGACAGAGAGAGGCCCCTGTGAGCTAGCAGGGGAGAAAAGGAAGGTCCCTTGCTGGGCGACGTGACCAGAGGAACCATTCCCCACCCCAAATTCCTTAGAGCTTACAGCCCTCCTAACTCTGTCTCGTCGCCTGGGCCCCACTGAAGACAGCGTCCTGTGGGGCGGACGGGAGGTGTGTCACAGACAGTGCGGGACGAGGGGACAAGGAAGACCCTCTGCTTGGGCGGGCCTGGGGGCTAAAGAAGGAAAACAGAGCGGGGACGGTAGCTGTCGTGGTGTGTGTCGTGATGCCGCACACAAGGACCTGTGCCCCGTGGGGGCCTGTTCAGGCCGTGTGCAGCTTAGCCCTGGCTCCTGGGCCCTCTGCCCACTGCCCACATGGCCCCTCCTCTGTGTGGGAGCAGATCCCACCCCCAGGCACGGATTTGGTTTTTGTTGTTTGTTTAAAGATGGACCATTTTATTTAGTTATTTTTGACTGCACTGGGCCATCCTTGCTGCGCACAGGCTTTCTCTGCTTGTGAGTGGCGGCTACCCTTCATTGCAGGGGCTTCTCATTGCAGAGGCTTCTCTGTTTGCAGAGCACAGGCTCTAGGGTGTATGGGCTCAGTAGTTGCGTCACATGGACTCAGTAGCTGTGGTAGGCTCAGTCGTTGCGGTGCACGGGCTTAGCTGGCCCACGGCCTGTGGGATCTTCCCTGACCAGGGATGGAACCCGTGTTCCCTGCATTGGCAGGCAGACTCTTAACCCCTGGGCCGCCAGGGAAGTCCCCCAGGTGCAGGCTTGAATCTTAGCTTTGCCTCCTCCTGGCTGTGTGACCTCGGGTGAGGGACTGAACCTCCCTGAGCCTCCTCACTCTCTCTTCTCGGACCTGTGCTTCTGTACCCGTCTCCCTGGTGAACGCCTGTCCTTTGAGGCTGGGCCCAGGCAACCGTGTCCTCCCACGGAGCCAGGCCCTTCTTTTTCCCTCGGGTACCGCTTTATTACCCTTCCAGGACATCCAACCAGAAACCTATAGGAGGAGGTTCAGGAAGACCAGGAATGAGCCAGGGGTGGGAGGAGGTGGGGAGTAGAGGCCAGAGGGGGTGAACCAGGCAAGGAGAAAGGCCTGGGCACAGGCCGGGGTGGGGGGCACGGTGAGCAGAAAGGTCATGGGTGCCAACGTGGATGCTTGTTCCTCTGTCCCAGCTCTCTCCAAATACAGTGGCCTTGGGAGGAAGGTTCTAGCATTCGCTCCATTTTACAGATGGGAAAACTGAAGCTACTTGGCCAGATACACACAGAGATGATATATGAGTCTGATGGGATATGTGTGTGCTAAGTTGCTCAGTCGTGTCCAACCCTATGTGACCCCATGGGCTGTAGCCCTCCAGGATCCTCTGTCCATGGGACTCTCCAGGCAAGAAAACTGGAGTGGGTTGCCATGCCCTCCTCCAGGGGACTTCCCAACCCAGGTATCGAACGTATATCTCTTATATCTCCTGCACTGACAGGCGGGCTCTTTATGAGACTGTGCGAAAACCCACATTTTCCACTGTTTGTGTCTGGTTGTCTCATGGTGTCTCTTTCTTGTCATGCTGGACAGGCTCGGAGGTGGGAACAGAGAGAGAAGGAGATGGGTACTGGCCTTTCCCCTCAACACAGAGCCATCGGCTCTTCTCCCCAGGCGCCTGGGACCCCAGGGAGCCCCTCAGGAGGTGGCCACGTCCACAGGCGCTTCAGGCCGAGGAATAACATGTCCCTGCTGGGCCTGGGGGCCCTGCCCCGTGCACAATGAGCCCACCTCCCCGCGGTCTTGGTCACTCAGCTGTTCCAGGCTCAGCCGGTGTTCACAGAGCCTCCTTCCAGCTGGGCCCCATTAAGTGCATTGCCAGGAGTCACCACCCAGCCAAGCAGGTACTGGCCTCACCACAGAGATGACAACAGACGCCCAGGGTTCTGTGTGGCCCTGTGGAGAGGAAAGCACTGTGACTTAGCGCTCATGAATGGGGGCTCCGGGTGAGACCCCCGTGGGGGGATCCCGGCCCTGCTTCGCATCTGCTGTGTGTCCTTGTGCAAGTTCTGTAACCTCTCTGTGCCTGTTTCCTTTGCTGTCAAGCACTTGCCTCCCAGCATCGTGGGGAGGGTCAAGCAAGTTGGTACCAGTGCAGGGTCCTGCGTGTTGCAGGGGCTGAGGCTGGCTGCTCTTACTGTCTGTTAGCCCACAGCTTGCCTTGTGCTGATCATTTGCACCCAAATTCCAGCTTGTGTCCCCCTTCACTCGCTATTAACAAAACCCAGTTCTTCCGCCACCAGGCAGGCTCATCACTTTCCGATCAGCATGAGATGGTGTGAAGAGTCAGGCCGAGTTTGGCCACTTTCTAGCTTTGTGTGACCTTGGGTGTGTCTCCACGCTCTCTGTGTGACCTCAGTTTCCTCCTCTGTGAAATGGGGAGAATGTGTTCCCACCTTCCTGGTAGGGATGTCGTAACGATGAATGAGTTGCACTCACGGTGCCTGGCCCGTGGGATGGGGTGGGTTCCCTTCTCATTGCTGTTATGGTTACATGGTGCTCCAGGTGATACGGGAATGTCTGGTTATCTCTGCCTCCCCTGGCTAGAATGATCAGTTCCGGTCAGCAGAGAGATGGTCAGGGGATGTCACCTGCTTAGTGAGAATCCTGGGGGAGATTTGGCCTCTTCAATCCACCTACTCTGGCCCGCTCACTCCCAGCCCTCAAGACTGGACTCAGACCTTGGCCTCACCTCTCACCACCATCGCAGGAGATAATAAAAGGCTGATTCTTTTTTCCTGGTAAAATTTCAGCAGAAAGTGTACGCATCATTAAATATGGAAATCCAGAATTTTATTAGCAATCTGCTAGATCTGAACTGACGCCAATTAAACAAAAAAGATATCATTTATAAAAAGGCAGAGTTCAACTTGTATTAAATATGAAATGCAATTTTCTCCTGGTTTTGATTTATTACTGGTGGTCCATTGTTCAAAGAAGCATGTTATATTTCAATAGAGAAATATTGTTTATTCATTAATATTTTAAAACGGGCTTATTGCTGTGCATGGCTCTCACCGAATGAAACTTATGATTTAAAACATGAATTAATAAACACATTTGAAAGTGTTAGACGAGATCACAACCTCTCATTTTTCATTTTCCTGGGAGCATATTAAATTTTTATAATTCTGCATCTACAGTTTTTTCTTTTAAATAAAGATGCAGATTCCGAATTACTCTGCTAATTTCAGGTAACCAGGAGCGAAAAGCAATATCGTGGGGACCCATGTCAGGATCACAGAATCCCCAAGAAGACACTCAGGTTTATTTTTGTAATATTCATAAATCAAAATAAATGAGCTTTGTGCAGGAGGCAGCATTCACGTGTGTGAGGATGCTGGCTGGGCTGGGTGCATGCTTTGGGACTGTCTGTGTGTGCAGGTGGGCTTAAAGTGTCCACGCTCACAGGCACACGTGTGTGTGCTTAGATTTGTGTGTCTACCAAAACACATGCATGGCAGCCTAGATTTTTGAGTATGGGCAGTCTCAATGCATCGCAATTGTTCATTTTGATGGTCACCCACTCTTGATTGAGCACCTACTGTGTGCCAGGCACCATGCTGGTTACTGAGGGGGAGATGGTTACAGGGTGATCTCCCTGCTTTTGTCTTCCACCCACCTGCCTGCACAATCTCCCCACCAGGGGCTGGGGTTGCCAAGTTCCCCACAGTTCCCCCAGCACCAAAAATGATGCCTCCTGATGGGGAAGTCTTGGGAAATATGGGTTGATGTGTGGGTGAACCGAAAGTTTGGGAAGGGAGAGATGTTCACGGGCTGGAGGTGGGAAAGGGCTTCTGCGAAGATGACATGTGCTCAGCCAGGAGGAAGGCACAGATGGGATGGGGGACCCTGGGAGGTATGGAAGGGTTTCTCTGATAGCTCAGTTGGTGAAGAATCTGCCTGCAGTGCAGGAGACCCTGGTTCGATTCGTTGGGAAGATGCGCTGGAGAAGGGATAGGCTACCCACTCCAGTATTCTTGGGCTTCCCTGGTGGCTCAGTGGGTAAAGAATCCACCTCCAACGTGGGAGACCTGAGTTCAATCCCTGGGTTGGGAAGATCCCCTGGAGAAGGGAAAGGGTACTCACTCCAGTATTCTGGCATGGAGAATTCCATGGACTGTATAGTCCATGGGGTTGCAAAGAGTTGGACACATGGGGGATGTGGAGGTCCAGGTAAGACAGAAAGGAGGGTACCACCTGAGGTCAGGGAGTGACTGCCCCAGCCTGGCTGAGTCCCCTAGACGCCCTATGGGACACGAGCTGTCGTTGCCCCATTTTATAGAGGGGGAGGCACAGGTCCAAGAGGGAAGAAAGTTGCCTCTGGGTGGGGGCTGAAGTTCAGTCCTTCTCTGAAGAGGTGGGAGAGGGGAGGTAACATCTGCCAAATAGAGTAGCGGGGTCGGGTTGGCCCAATGTGTGGGGGAAGGTAGGGATTTGGGGAGCCTTTGGGAAGCCATTTACAGAAGGAAAAACCGTGGGTGGTGAAAAAGCAACCGCTTCCCCAAGCACTGGCTCAGGAGGAACTTCGCCCAGCCTGACCTGGGGAAGTAGAAGCCCAAGAAGCTCACGAAGGCCCCCTGGGAAAAGCGAGGCACTACTCCCTCTGGCTCACACATGCGGGGGTTTCTCCAGAGGGGACCTGCTGGCACTGGGTATATGCTTCTATACTTTAAAAATTATTTATTTTTTAATTTTTTGGGCTGCACAGGGTCTCAGTTGAGGCATGTTGGATCTTTAGCTGCGGCACTGAAACTCTTAGTTTCGGCATGTGGGATCTAGTTCCTTGACCAGGGATCGAACCCAGGCCCCCTGCACTGGGAGCTCAACGTCTTAGCCATTGGACCACCAAGGAAGTCTGTAGGTATGTGCTTCTCTTGAACTTGAGTATGTGCTTCTCGTGAACTTTACTGGCAAGACCAAATTGTTTTGGTCATACCAATTTACACTTCAAAGTCCTTGCCAACTTCTGGTATTTCAAATTTATTCCCAATCTGCTGGTTTGAAGATGATATGTCGTTGTGATTTTAATGCAAATTTCCATGCTTACTAATGAGGTTGCACCATTTTTTCTGGTGTTTACTGATTAATTAGAGTTCTCTCTTCTGCAAAGCGCCTATTGAAGCTGTTTTCCATTTTTTGTTTGTCTTTTTCTTACTGATTTGTAGTGTTTTAATGAACAGCATTACAATGCTTAATTTTAATGAATAAAGCAATTTTTTTTTCCTTTTTAGTGACTGCTTTTGTGTATGGTGTGAGGTAGGGGGTCTAGTTGTTCCAGCATCATTTATTGGGAAGTTTGTCTTTCCCCCAATGATCTGCAGTGTCATCCCCATCACCCATCAAGTGCCCACCGATGTGTATAGTTTCTGCTGCTAAACTGAATGTCTGCCTTGGTGCTGGTGGCATACTGGCTTAACTCTCAGGGCTTTGGGGTTGATCTTGGGCGCTTATAGAGCAAGTTCTCTCACCTTGTTCTGTTTCAGCAATATTCTGACCATTCTCGGCCCTTTATATTTCTCCATAAGTTTTAGTATCAGCTTGTCACCTGTCACAAAAAATTTCTCTTGGGATTTGGATTTGGCTCACATCAGGACAACTGATATCTCTAAAATATTGAATCTTTGAATCCATGAGCCAAATCTCCGTCTTCATTTCTTTAGATCTTGTTTAGAGTCTGTCAATAAAGTTTTTTGAGTTTCTCCATCCAAATGCTCAGGCTCCCACTCGCTTGTGCTGGGTCCCTCAAATTTCTCTTTGTCTAAACTTTCTCCCTCTGAACCACGGCCAAGGGTCTGGCCTTCCCCAGCGAAGAGGTCCGTCCAGATGCAGTGTCACCCCTGAGAAGCTAGGTCCTCTCACTGGAACTGTGAAACCAGGCAACATCTCCTCTCCCTCCATCCTTCTCTCTCCTTCCCTCTCCCCTTTCCCCCTTCCTTCCTTCTTCCTCATGGTCTTTAAAACAATTAATGGATTTAATTTTTAAAAATTTTAAGTTTTATTTATTTTTGGCTGTGTTGGGTTTTTGCTGCTGTGCAGGCTTTTCTTTAGTTGTGGCAAGCAGGGGCTCCTCTCTAGTTGCGATGTGCAGGCTTCTCATTGCGGTGGCTTCTCTTGTTTTAGAGCAAGGGCTCTAGGGTGCGTGGGCTCAGCAGTTGCAGCTCCTGGGCTCTAGGGCACAGGCTCAATAGTTGTGGTGCATGGGCTTAGCTGATCCACGGCATGTGGGATCTTCCCAGCCCAGGGATCGAACCTGTGTCTCCTGCATTGGCAGGCAGATTCTTTACCACTGGGTCACCGAGGAAGCCCTGGATTTAATTTTTTAGACCAGTTTCTACAGTAAAATTGGAATGTATGGAGGGTTCCCATATACTCCCTCTCCCCAACACGCCCACAACGGCCCCCATGACCTACATCCTGAACCATGGTGTACTTTAGTTGCAATTGATGATACATCCTTATCACCCAAAGGTCATAGTTTATGTTAGGGCTCACTCTTGGTGATGTGCCTTCCGTGGGTTTGGATGCGTGTGTAATGGCATGTCTCCACACTGCACTGAATAATATCACACAGAATGGTTTCACTTTCCTGAAAACTCTGTGCTCTGCCTCTTCATCCTGCCATCTTCCCTAACCCCTGGCAATCACAGACTCTTTTACTGTCTCCGTAGTTTTGCCTTTTCTAGGATGCCGTATAGTTGGAATCGTATGCATATAGTATTTTCAGGTGTGATTGACTTCTTCCACTTAATCATATGCATTTAAGGTTCGTCCATGTCTTTTCATGGCTTGGCACCTCCGTTCTTTTTATTTATTTATTATTGCTTTAAACAAAGAGACATTTTATTAGCCTCATTACGGCAATGCATCCCAGGAGGGGATGATCCTCAGGACAGAGCCCACTGAGCTGCAAGCAAACTCATTTCTTTTTAGAGCTGAATAATATTCCTTTGTTTGTACCACAGTTTGTTTATGCATTCACCTAATGAAGAGCATCTTGGTTGCTTCCAAGTGTAGGAAATTATGAGTAAAGCTGCTGTACACATCCACATGCAGCTTTTGGTGTGGACATACGTGCTCAACTCCTTTGAGTGAATATCAAGGAATGCGATTGCTGGGCAATAGGATAAAAGTGTGTTTAGTGTGTTTAGACTACTCGTGCCTCAGATGGTAAGGAATCTGCCTGCAATGTGGGGCACCTGGGTTCGATCCCTACGTCAGGAAGATCCCCTGGAGAAGAAAATGGCAACCCACTCCAGTAATCTTGCCTCAAAAATCCCATGGATGGAGGAGCCTGGCAGGTTACAGTCCATGGGGTTGCAAAGAGTTGGACACGACTGAGCAACTTCACTTTCACTTTTCTGTGGTAGGAAACTGCCCAACTGTCTTCCAAAACGGCTGTACCATTAGCATTCCCATCAGCAACAAATGCGAGTTCCTGCTGCATTTGTTGTCCGTGTTCTAGATTTTGGCTGTTCTAGTAAGTATACTGTGCTATCGTTTTAATTTGTGAGTCCCCAGTGCTGTATGATGTAGAACATCTTTTGCTCCCTTATTTGCCATCTGTGTGTCTTTGGTGGATTGTGTGCTCAGGTCTTTTGCTCATTTTTTAATCTAGTTGTTCTTTTTCTTATTGTTAGACTTTAAGAGATTTTTGTATATTTTGGATAACAGTCTTTTATCAGGCTTCACCTTTGCAATATTTTCTCACAATCTGTGGCTTATCTTTTTGTTCTCTTGACATTATCTTTCAGAGCAGACATTTTATTTTTTAATTTTTTAAAATTTATTTTTAATTTAAGGAGAATTACAATATTGTGTTGGTTTCTGCCGTACATCAATGTGGGTCTGCCATAGGTATACATAGGTCCCCTCCCTGTGAGGCCTCCCTCCCCAGAGCAGACATTTTAAACTTTAGTGAAACCCAGCTTATCAACTATTTCTTTCATGGATCGTGCCTTTGTTGTGTCTAAAAGACCCACAGAGGTGTCTGCTCGTGGGTTTCTGCTCTGGGGAGTTACGATTCTCTGTGTTCACCTGTCTGTCTCTCCAGTTTGAGAAGTGGGGGCAGCCGTGTGCCCTGTGACCAAGTTGCTGCTTTTTCAGTTTGTTCAGCTTTTTATTTGTTGTTTGGATGAAGTGGCAATACCTAAGCTCTTTTTTGTTTGTTTTGGTTTGTTTGTTTCCCTAAGCTCTTTACACGCAGAATTGGAAGCAGAAAGTCCCTCCCGGCTTCCTTACTTTCCCTTATGCGCGTGCGCACACACACACACACACACACACACACACACACACACACACACACACACACACACACACACACACACACACACACACACACACACACACACACACACACACACACACACACACACACACACACACACACACACACACACACACACACACACTCCCTGATTTATTTATTTATGTTTGGCTGCCTCAGGCCTTGGTTGCGGCATGTTGGATCTTCATCCAGCGTGTGGCCTGCAGAGCTCCTGGGCTCCCTAGCTGTGGTGTGCAGGCTCAGCAGTTGCAGCATATGGGCTTAGCTGCTCTGTGGCAAGTGGAATCTGAGTTTCCCGACCACAGATCGAACTCTCTTCCCCTGCATTGGAAGGTGGATTCTTAACCACTGGACTACCGGGGAAATCCCTCCTTTTTTTTCATTTTCTGTAAAGAAAAAACATACTAGACATCTTCCTTTTTCTTCCTAGACACTTAGGCGGTCTTTGGTGTTGGCATCCTGGTTCTGCATGGCAGAGAGGTCTTCATCTAACTGATCTCCTACAGACATGGTTTATCACAGTGCTCCATAAACAGCATTGAACATGAATTACTGGGGACACAGCTGATCATTTTTGTAGGATACATTTGCAAAAGTGGAGTTGCTCAGTCAGATTCAGGGCATATGCATTTTAAGTTTTGAGAGAAACACTCGAATCTCCCCTGAAAGGCTAGCCTGCATTGTGTCTATTTCAGGCAATCTTGCTATTTAATGCAACAGAGTCGGGAAGCTAGGGTATTAGAGCCATGACTCCCCCACAGACTGCCCACTCCCCAAGTCAGCTCAGAGACTCCTCATGTCTGGAGTCTTGCCTCAAATTACTGACAAGTTTCCTGGTTCCTCCTTCACTTCAACCTGAACCTGGGTGGGAGTATCTTCCAAGATGTTGATTTGCTTAAAACTCGGGGCACTTTTCCTCTAACGATAACGAGTGGAGAAATAATAGCAGGCAGTGACTCAGTAATGCTTCCTAATGGCCAGATTCTGGGTTAAATGTTTGGTGAATATCATCTCTTTGGACTTACGAGCTCCAAGTTGCATTTGAGAAAACTGCGCCCTGAGAACAGAAGCTTCCCGCCCAAGCTCCCCAGTCAAGATCAGTTCTGGTGAGCCCAGCTGTCAGCTGGTGAGCCTGACCAGTCCACCATCACACCTTCTCTGAACTGCAGCTGTGGCCAGGGGTCAAGGATAATGACCTTGTCTCCATCATAGGATGAGGACCAGAAGAGGAAGAAGAGTCTTTGGAGCTTTCAGATGCATGTAAACATAACCAGGGTCAGGGACTAAGGCCAGTGTTCAGATTCAGTCTGAAGTTGTCTGTCTTCACCAGCAAGACCCCCACAGTGTGTGGTCTGGGGCTAGATGTTGGCTCAGGGGATGTTGACCTCACAAAGGGGGATGTCTAACACAGGTTTGCAGGACTTGTCCCAGGAGGTTGCCCCTCACATCACGGCAGCCTGTGATGGGTGTGCCAAGCCTGGCGGTGGCTGTGGGATGCATGGGAGGAATGTACCCTTGGAGTCCAGCGCTGCACAGCTCTGGGGTGCCCTTCTCCTCTCTGAGCCTCAGCTTCCCATCTGTAAAATGGAGATGGTCTCTGAGCTTCAGCTTCCCATTTGTAAAATGGGGATGTTCCCTCATAGGGCTGTGTGAGGGCTGGATGAGATCTTGCTTATGCGTGGCTGGACCAATGGCCTTGCATACAGTAGGTATTCATCAATCAGCACTCCTGGTTCAGAGTGGCTGTGACATCCAGTCCAGGCACCTCCTTGGGGAAGCATTCGTAACCACAGGAGCAGTTAGTTCTGTGTCTTGTCCAGGTGGACGGCTGTTCAGAGTCCCCAGGCTTCCCCTCCCCACCCCTCCCCCTTTCCCCTCCTCACAGGTTTCTCCCCATCGCCCCTCTGCCTACCTGGCCCACTGGCATTTGATTAATTTACACCTTATAATGAAATTAGAGTTTTGAAGCCTTCAGCGATGGATGTAGGATCAAACAAGGACTCCCAGGATGTTCCTCCAAGCCCTCGATGGGTCACAAAATCAGAGCCGACATCTGACATTCTGATGACCCCTGGCACCCGCCACGGTGAGCGGCGAGCCTCTGAAGGTCTTTGTGAAGCTTGCAAGTGTGCTCTGTCATGTGCTTGTCCCTCCGAGGATGGTGACTTCTGTGTGTTTCTGAGCAGGGGTCACTTGGGGCTCTTTGCTACGTTGCACCAGCCTGGGTGCCAGGGGGTGACCTGTGTGTTTGGGGGGTGGTTGGTCTGGGTGTGGCGCTGACATGCTTGGCCCACGTGTTTATCACAGGGTATGTATAAGGGTGTCGCCGGTGTGTCCACATCTCGGGAGTGGGAAGGCCCTTTGAGATTTATTTCCTTCCTCAATAATATTTGCTGAGCACCTACTTTGTGCCAGATGTTTCTTCTAGGCACTGAGGATGCAGCAGAGAGTAAAATACACCCCCAGCCCCTGACATTCTAGATGGAAACTCTGAGAAGTGTGTGATGGATTGAATGAGGTCCCTTTCAAAGAGAGGGTGAAGTCCTGATACCCAGAGCCTGTGAAGACGACCTGCCTTAGAAATACAGTGGTTGCAGGTAAAATCAAGTTCAGATGAGATCTCTCTGGTTAGGGTGGGCTCTCAATCCTATGTGACTATGTCTTGAAAAGAAAACAAAGATACACAGACACAAGGAGGAGGGCATGTAAAGACCAAGAGGAGGACCAATCACCAGAGGAGATTGGAGTGATGTGTCTACAAGCCGAGGGATGCTGAGTCCTGCCAGTCACCAGCAGAAGCTCAGAAGATGCACCATCACCGTCCTTCCATCATCACCACCATCATCACCACCATCATCACTACCACCATCAGTATCCTTACTATCATCACCACTATCACCATCCTCACCGTCACCACCACCATCACCATCCTCACCATCATTAGTAGTCACCACCATCATCACCACCACCACCACCACCACCCTCACCATCATTAGTAGTCACCACCATCGTCACCACCACCACCACCCTCACCATCGTTAGTAGTCACCACCATCGTCACCACCACCACCACCATCCTCACCATCATTAGTAGTCACCACCATCATCACCACCACCACCACCATCACCATCACCACCACCACCACCACCATCACCATCCTCACCATCATTAGTAGTCACCACCATCGTCACCATCACCATCACCACCACCACCATCATTAGTAGTCACATCGTCACCACCACCACCACCCTCACCATCGTTAGTAGTCACCACCATCGTCACCACCACCACCACCATCCTCACCATCATTAGTAGTCACCACCATCATCACCATCACCACCATCACCACCACCACCATCACCATCCTCACCATCATTAGTAGTCACCACCATCATCACCACCACCACCACCATCCTCACCATCATTAGTAGTCACCACCACCACCACCACCATCACCACCACCACCATCCTTACCTCATTAGTAGTCACCACCATCGTCACCATCACCACCACCACCACCATCACCACCACCATCACCACCACCACCACCACCATCCTCACCATCATTAGTAGTCACCACCACCACCACCACCATCACCACTACCACCACCACCATCCTTACCTCATTAGTAGTCACCACCATCATCACCACCACCACCACCATCCTCACCATCATTAGTAGTCACCATCACCACCACCACCATCACCACCACCACCACCACCACCATCACCACCACCACCACCCTCACCATCACCACCACCATCACCACCACCACCACCACCACCACCACCACTACCACCACCATCCTTACCATCATTAGTAGTCACCACCACCACCATCACCACCACCATCACCACCACCACCATCATTCCTCATCATCACTTCCTCATCTGTGAAAAGGGCACAGTGGTGTCACCCTCACAGGTGTACTGGAGGATTAGATGAGATCACCATGTGAGAGCCTGGCATTAGGTGACATGCCACCTGGGTTGGTTGATTTATTAATGTGTGCGTTCATTCAGGACCTACTTGCCAGAAGCTCCTCTGTGCCAGGAACCAGGCACAGGGCAGCCTGGCCCCTCTCTGCAGCATCCTCCCCATCGCCCCCCAGGAGCCACTAGAACAGGCCAGCCTGGTGCTGGCCTGGTTCCCCTGTGTCCCTGCCTCTGTGTCCGTGCAGGGACTCCACCCTTTGTCTCCCTCCCTCTGTCCACTCACTTCCTGCCTTGGTCTCCTGGCCTCTCTGCTGCCCCCTGAACCCTCCCTGACATCGGAGGAAAAGGCAGGGGCTACAAGACCTATCTCCTGCGTTTACTGAAAATTCATCTTCCTGTCTGTGAAACTCACAGAAATGGGATTTCAATTTTCCCTTAGAATTGTGGATCAAGAGAAAAAAAAATGAGGCTGATATATATTTTCTCTGTCAAAGCATCATTCACTCTGAGGTCGACAGCTGGGGTGGTTATTATTAGGAGGAGTGTTTGCTGCCAGGTCACTGCCAAAGTGATCTCATGTCCACACAGAGAGGGGTGGGAGTGGGGCTGGGCCAGACAGGAATATGGGAGGAATGAGCCCTAGTATTAGGGAAACTGAGGCTCAGAGAGGCCAAGGCTACAGTTCAGCAAATAGCGCATCAAGAACTTGAACCCAGTGCAGGAAAATACTTTCAGACAGGGCCTCGCTCGAGTCTCACAATTAACCACAGTTCTGACAGCAGCTGTCTGTTCCTGGCCGCTCCCTGTGGGCTGGTCTTGAGCTTGGCCACGCAAACGTGGCTTAAATTCTATTGAACTCCAGGGATCGGGAATTCCATGATTGCCATTTTATAGATCAGGAATCTGAGACTTACTCACTCCACTTACGCCTGGGTTGCAGGGGTGAGAGAGCAGACTCCTGGACCCCTATTTAGTGGTAGGTGAACTTGGCTCTCCAGGGATCGCCCCCACCCCCACCCCCACCCCATGGGGCCTTCCTCCTGCCCGGGTAGAAGGGTGGTTCTGGAGCCAGACTCTGAGTCCAGTGGGAAAGCTGGAGGGTGGGGATTCCTGGGAATCGGGCCCAGGAGGGGCACTCTGGGTCTGGCTCTGTCCTGCAGGTGGCTCCCTGCATGGCCTCACGCAGTCCCTGGCCCCCTCCAGGCCCCAGCGGGAGCCAAGAAGGAGGGTCACGTTCCTCCCGGGGCCTATGGGAGCCACTGAGGGTGTGGGCAGGGGAATGATACAGCCTGGAGGACTCTGAGGGTCAGGGGAGGAGGGGTCAGAGAAGGGGAGAACAAAGGCTGAAGGCTTCCTTGGCCCTGGAGAGGAGTGATGTCTCAGGCAGTGGTGGTCAGTGGGAAGGAAAGGAGACAGTTGGTAGCGATGCGGGGGACTGGGTCTCCGACTTGACTGCGTGTTGGAACCACCTGAGAGTTCTGAGTCAGTGGGTCCGGGGTGATGCCTGGGCATTGGATCTCCCCTGATGATCTAACAACACTCAGGTGGGTGAAAGCCATGAACCTTGGGCTTTGGGTCCAGCGTGGTGTGGGGCACATGCTGGGATGATAAGCCTGACTCAGGTCTGGGCGGGACCCCAGGGGGACCAGATGGTAGGTCCGGGGGTTCAACAGTGGTTGGCTCTACCTCCAGCGGACCCCCAGCCCAGGTCAAGGTAGTTTCTGAGACTGGGGGACAGATGGAGGCCTTGATGGGGATGGAAGTGAAGAGACCGTCAGGCAGGTAGCCTCTCATCCAGGGGCACTCCTGGAAGCGGGGGCTCTGCTACCAGTGTGATCTGTGTGGCTGCTGCCTTGGACAAGGAGGGGTTGGTCCAGGTGTCTCCGTGGTGTGAGGGGCCTGGGGCTGAGTTGAGGCTTGAGCTAGACTCAGGGAGGACAGGAGCTGTGTGCCTCCCTGGCTGCATCCCTTCTGACCACCCCCGCCTAAATTGACCTGAGCAGTTTTCCAAGCCTGTGCGTGTCTAGCTGGGAGGGGAGTGGGCATGGGCTGTGAAGTGGGACAGCTCTTTTGCCTAGAGCGAGTCCTGCCGCTGATCCCTGCTCCATCCTGCCTGCTGCACACACAGGGTTTGTGGGGAGATGATGTCAAGCGTCCAGAAAGAAGGAGAGAAGGCCCATCTCTCTGTGGGCTAAACTTCATTGGCGGGAGTTTTCGTCTAGAGCCCACAGACTTTCTTGACTTCAGATTTACAAATTGAAAATCATTAATAATTCTAACCAGGCGGTGATAAATCTGAGATCTCTCTCGATGAACCCAGACAGCATTTCATAAATCAAAAAGATTACTTAGGAATTTTTTAAAATCTGACGTCAAAATGTCATGGTTACTAATGGTTTCGGTAGATCTCGTGCGGTGATATATCATTTATCTACGCTACATCTCAGATGTGACACGGGGGGCAGAAATGGGATGTCTTTTAATATCGTGAATACATTTCAGCCCATAATAAAGGTATTAACAACTTCTTGGTGTGATTTCTTCCGGAGCCGGGGGCTGATTTAATGCCACTGTGGCCGTGGTTCCACCCCCTCACTCTGCAAACTTCCCGAGGCCTGAGGGCCAGAGAGACCTCAGAAAATTCTCAAGAGGCTGAGAGAGGGAGCAGCCCCCAGCCCATGGTGAAAGGAGGGAGGTGAAGTGAGGGACAGCCTGGGCCACTTAAATCCAGCTCCTGCCCAAAGGGCGAGACCCTGAGTCACCCCCACCCCTTATAAAGTATTGCTGTTGTTTAGTCACTAAGCCGTGTCTGACTCTTTGCAAATCATCTAATTAGAGGCAGCGATAATTGCAATGCATTAACTGAGCACTTACTATGTGCCGACTTGCCATCTACGCCTGACATTCTGACTCCTCACTGCCACCCCAGGTTTCACCGCTGTTCCTTTGCTAAACCGAAGTCCAACACACTCTGCCACCTACTTCTTCTCTGTTCCAGAGTAAGCCCCACCCAAGCTCTCCCAGCCATGCGGGCTTTCCTCCTGCTCCTCCGACACCTGCTGGGGCACAGGCCTGCCCCAGGCCTTTGCATGAGCCTTTCCCTCAGTTTGGATCAATCTTCCACAGGTACCTGCCTGGCTCCTTCCCTCACCTCTGTCATATCTTTGTTGGAATCTCGCCACTTTGCTGGGGCTGCACTTTGACACCTTTTTAATCCTGTAACCTGCCCCCACCCTCATCCTGCTCTCCTTTCCCTTTTCCCCAAGCAGTTTATCCACCGTGGTCATCATTCTCTCCTCTCTTAAGTTTGTTTACGTTCCCTCTTCCCTGTTAGGATGTCAGCTTGGTGAGGATTGACAACTTCGTCAAAAGCCCACAAACAGGCCTAATGTAGGTACTTAGTCAATAAACAGTGGAACAGGTATAAGACCATTTCACAAGGAGGAAACTGGGGCTCAGAGAGGGACAGTCACTGGCCCAAGGCCACACAGCCAAAGCCGTCCTTCATGTTTGCATCCCCCGAAGGGCTGCCCCAGGTCCTCACTGTACTAGGGGCATCAAACTCTGGAGGGAGGCTCATGACAGGTCAGGGCCAGGTCAAGAGTGAGCAGGGCTCCGTGCGAGGCACAGACAGGTCCCCTGTGCCTGGTCCCACTCCGGGTTCACACCCACCCCACGGGCCTGCACTCTCATCAGCCCTGAGGTCAGAGAGGCGGGCTCCCCCACCAATGTCACGCTAGTGTGATTTCGGGGCAGGAATGACAGAGGCCTGGCAACTCTGCCCTGTGCCCTTCCAGAGCCCACCTGCCTGCCCCTCCTTGCTGGCCCAGTGCAGGGCGTGTGAAGTGTGAAAGTGAAAGTCGCTCAGTTGTGTCTGACTCTTTGCAACCCCATGGACTATACAGTCCATGGACTTCTCCAGGCCAGAATACCAGAGCGGGTAGCCTTTCCCTTCTCCAGGGGAACTTCCCAACCCAGGGATCGAACCCAGGTCTACTGCTTTGCAGGTGGATTCTTTACCAGCTGAGCCACCAGGGAAGCCTAAAACCCTCGAACCCAGTTTCCATCCCGGCTCTGCCACCTCGGGCTATGTGACCACAGCTGGGGACTCTGCCTCTCCCCAGCTCTTCATCTGCAAAGTGGAGGCAAGGCGCCTTGCTCCCTTTCAGGATTAGGGGCCGTGGCGATGACACAGTGCAGGGGAGCACCCTGCAGACGGTCAGGCCACTCAGCCGGGGTCTCAGAGGGAGGGTGAGGACCCGCTTTGTCTGCCCCTCGGGCTGCTGTGGGCCGCTCTGCACCCTTCCCAGGTGCCCTGTGCTTCCTGCACCCTGGCTGCTTGGTCTCTCTCCCCATCCTGCCTTTTCTCCTGCTTCCCTCCAGGTCAAGGCAGAGCCCCCTGGCATGTCTGGATGCCCGTGGAGGTCCCGCCTGTGCTGGGGAGCCACCGCTGCCCCAGCTTGCATCAGGCCCAGCCCAGCTCCCCTAAAACACCTAAGCACCCACGTGCATGGCTGCAGCCCTAGAGGGCCCTCCCTGCAGGCATCTCTTTATGGAGGGGTATTTCATTGCCAGCCCAGCCTCCAGGGGTCTCCCCTTCATAGCCCCCAGCCTTCCAGCTGCTGGCGTGGGGAGAGGTTGGAGGTGCAGGGAAAGACAGCCCCAGCTTTGAAATGCATCGGTGCTACGCTATACTGGCAGTCACTTGGCTTCTCGGCCCCCATTTCCTTGTCCACAAAATGGGAACAGAGTCAACACCGCCCTCCCAGGATGGGATTGTGAGTGAAGAACCTGGCACAGGGCCCATTGCAAAATCGTTGCCAGGGCATCCAAGCTGTCTTCCCGCCCTGGTCTCTGAGTGTTCCAGTCCCAAAGGTCCGGCCCAGCCCGGCCTGCCGCCTTGCTGGCCTCTCCTCTCAGCCTGGCCCTGGAGGCAGCGGCTCCTCCTCATTGCCTGCTCCCTCTCCATCCCTCTGCTTGGTTGGCTCCCACCCCTCCTCCCGCTGCCATGTGGCCTCCCCCATCCAGATGCCTTCCTGCTGACCGACAGAACTCCCTGCCACATCCTGTGTCCACCCTCCTGACCTTTCCCAGTTCCCCGTGTTTTATTGGCTCTTTATTTGTTTCTGGTCCAGCCCCTCAGCAGATGCTCAGGCCACAAACCTAACAGCCTGGACTCCACTTTCTCTCACACGCCACATCAAGCCACCAGGGAAGCAAATGTGTCATAAGAAACTGCTTCTCACCTCTCCCCCTGCTTCCACCCTGGACCAAGGGACAGTGGCCATTGCTGGGAGGCAAGAGCCTCCTCCATGCTTGTTCCAGCTCCCAGCTTTGGCCTTCGACCCCTTTCACTCTCCACTCAGCAGCCAGAGCTCCCTCTAAAACCTGAACCCTGTCCCCACCCTCCCTGTCACTGGAGGGAAAATCCACAGCCCTTTATTTCGTTGGTCCCAATGGGACCTCCCCCTCTCCCCAGCCCACCAGCCTCCTTGACTTCCTCCTTGACCTCTGCCTAGAACTCCCTTCCCAGCACCTCTGCAGCGTTCACTTCCTTCCCTCCTGGAGATGGCTCTCCACTCCATCTCGACCCCCTGGTCAACCCTGTGCCCCCCAGGCCCACAGCCCTCTCCCTCTGCAACCTATCATCACCCTTGGGCACCGGATTAGTAATTTAGTGTTAGCCGCTCAGTTGTGTCCAACTCTCTGACCCCTTGGACTGTAGCCCACCAGGCTCCTCTGTCCATGGAATTCTCCAGGAGTGGGTTGCCATTTCCTTCTCCCGGGCATCTTCCTGACCCAGGGATTAAACCTGGGTCTCCTGCATTGCAGATCCCCTGGATAAGGGACTGTCCAGTGGAGAATCCCATGGACAGAGGAGTCTGACGGGCTACCACCCGTGGGGCTGCGAAGAGTTGGACATGACTGAGAACTAACACTTTCATGCTCACACTTGCATGAAGCCTTGCAGGCAAGGGGCAAGTCCACCAGCCCGGCTGCCTCTAGGGGGAGCCAGAGAAGAGCTGGGCGGGCTGCTGCCTCAAGGCTGCAGGTGTGAAAGGGTGATTCTGCCATAGTCACTGAGGGACCCGCCCACCCCATTCCCAGCCTCCCTCAGTCCCGGCTCTGGCCTCCACAGCCGATGAGCCTGTCACATTTGGAGCTTTTATTTCACACAATTGCTTCTGCCTGCTGGAAGAGCTTCTCCTCGCAAATCAAATCTACCCCAGGCGAGGAGAGTGAAAATCAATGCTGGTGGAAAGTTCCCTGTGGAAAACTAATTGGTTCTCCTGGAAAGTTCTTTAACCACCACGGGCTCCGACATCCACCCGGGGCCTGTCAGTTTGCCCAAGGCTCCAGTCTGGCTGCCAGGAAGGCTCAGAGGAGCAGGGTGGTGTTTGCTGGGTGTTCCCTGAGGGCCCGGGCAATAACCACGCCCGGCCAGGGCACTCCCAGGCTGGAGGACACAGAGGTGCAAGGGTTGAGGCTTGACATCTCAGATCCAGATTTGAGTAGTCTGACTCTAGTATTTCCCAGCTTCCCTGGTGGCTCAGCAGTAAAGAATTGGCCTGCCAATGCAGGAGACACAGGAGAAGTGAGTTTGATCCCTGAATCAGAAAGATCCCTTGGAGAAGGGAATGGCAACCCACTGAAGTATTCTTGCCTGGAAAATCTCACTGACACAGGAGCCTGGAGGGCTACAGTTGATGGGGTCGCAAAGAGTTGGACCTGACTTAGCGACTAAATGACAATAATAATAAGCACTTCCTGCTGCATATCCCTGGGCAGGTCACTTGGCCTTTCTGAGCTTCAGTATCCCCTTTTCAAAGGCGAGGATATCAAGAGAGCTCAGCCTGCAGGATGATTGTGGGAACATGAATACTAGGCGCACAGCATCTGGCCAATATTAGACTCCAGTTTAAAAAGGCTGAGTGTCCCCAACAGCGCTTCTCCCAGTCAGAGCGAAGGGCAGAGTCCTCTGGCTGCCTCTGCTGATAATCTAATGTGAGCAGAGTCCATATACAGGGTGCTCACTAGGTACCAGGGGCTTACTCTGTGTTATAGGACTTAATCCTCTCGGCTGCCCATAAAATGGCTTTTTTTTTTTTTTAAGATTTTTTTTCTTTGATGTGGACCATTTAAAAAAAAAGAATTATTTTTAATTGAAGGATAATTGTTTTACAATATTGGTTTGGTTTCTGCTGTATATCAACATGAATTAGCCATAGGTATACATATTCCCTGGTAGCCCAGCTGGTAAAGAACACACCTGCAATGCAGGAGACCTGGGTTCAATTCCTGGGTTGAGAAGATCCCCTGGAGAAGAGATAGGCTACCCATTCCCGTATTCTTGTGTGGAGAATCCAATGGACAGAGGAGCTTGGCAGGCTACAGTCCATGGGTTAGTAAAAAGTTGAACACGACTGAGCGACTAAGCATAGCACACGTAGACACGTCCCCTCCTCTTAAACCTCCCTCCAGCCTTCCACCTTTCCCACCCCTCTAGGTTGCTACAGAGCCCCTGTTTGATGTGGACCATTTTTAAAGTCTTTTTCGAGTTTATTACAATATTGTTTCTGTTTTATTTTTTATTTTTTTGGCAGCAAGGCATGTGTGATCTTAACTTCCTGACCAGGGATTGACCCTGAACCCCATGCATTGAAAGATGAAGTTTTAACCGCTGGCTGGACTGCCAGGAAAGTCCCCAAATGGCTTTTGTTAACACTCCCATTTTAAAGATGAGGAAACTGAGGCTCTGAAAGGCAGAGACCCTTGCCCCAGGTCACACAGAGGTGTCTGAGAGCCAATCCGGGGCTTATCCCACTGCCCCAAGGCCTCCCCAGGCACAAACCTTTCCAGAGGATTCTGAGCTGGCTCCTGTCACGGCTGCTGGGCACTGCCTGGCGACTCTAAGCCTCCAGAAGTGACATCTATATAAATATTGTTAATGGCCAGAACATAATGTTAAGTCAGGTTTTACTGGACTCCCTCATCCAGCCTGTGGATTTATGGCGATAGAATTTGAGGTAAATGTTTATTGGCCCAAGTGAGAACCGGGCCTGCCTCTCCCCTGACTACCTGCTCCCCAGGGCTGCCCCAGGGCCCTCCACCCACCTGTCGGGAGCACATCGGGATAAATCTCACCGAATGAAATATTTATTAATTTTGCTAACCAGTGTTGATCTCATAAATTACACCGACTTTTTCATGAAATGGTTATTAACATCCAAGGCGCCGTGTTAATGGCTTATTGACCAAATATGGGATAATTAGGCCTGAGGAGCGCGGCCTAGCTGATCTGTGAGAGGCCAATTTGGCCAGGATTACGCCAATGACCTATTTTATATCTCCGCCAGAATTATGGGGCGATTCTGGAGCCTGGCCCTCTGAAAGCTGAATTCTTAAGGGGGCTACTGGCAGGAAGCTACTCTGGCCTCCAGCTCTTCTTCTGACCTGGAATCCCTACCCCTCCATGTGTCCAGGTGTGATTCAAGGGGAGCACGGTGAGGGCCTACCCTTATGACCCCCATCCTGTCCTCAGCTCTGGCATGAGCAGGTGAGGAAAGAGGCCTGAGAACGGAAGATGGCTCAGCCCAGGTTCCTAGCTCCTCCTACAGGAGCTGGAGGAATGAGTGGCCTGTCTGCCTGCAGAACGCACTTCTCTCTAGGGAGAAAGGTGGTTGGGAGGTGGGGCTCTCTCCCTGGGGCACTGTGCAGCGGCTGCCTGGCTGTGCTCCTGGGCTCAGGCACACGGCGTGACCCAGGTGTCTGCGTTTGCCCACACACACGTGACAGGGCCCCTGCGTGTGGCACACACACACATGACAGGGCCTCTGCGTGTGGCACAGACACGTGACAGGGCCCCTGCCTGCGGCTCACACCCGTGACAGGGCCCCTGCGTGTGGCACACACCTGTGACAGGGCCCCTGTGTATGGCTCCATGTGGGCCCACAGGCGTGTGTGAGGGTGATGCTTGAGGCTGTCCAGCTCCCCGCCTGGACGGGAGCAGCCTGGCCTCTGCCTGCTGCCTCTCAGGGACCTTGCTTTCTGGCTGATGCTCAGAGGGCCTTTGGGAGCCAACAGTGAAAAGTGCCCCCTCACCAGCCACTGCCCCTTTCCTTGTGGCCCCCAGGGGCATCCCAGAGAGGAGAAGGGGACAGGCGTCCAAAACAGAGATGTTTTGGCTCAGAGGTCATTCACGTGCTCTCACCCTTTCAGGGGCAGGGCGCGCCCTCCTTAGGCAGGACCTTGATTGTTAAACTTCAGGAACATGATTAGGGAGCCCCTCAGAAAACCACGTTCATCCCCTTCCAGGTGGCTCCCGCCGGCCATGCTGGTTCTGGGTGGTGACCTTGCTCCAGGCCTTAGCTCATTGGTCCAGGATAAGTCACTTCAGTCGTGTCCAACTCTGACCCAATGGACTGTAGCCTGCCAGGCTTCTCTGTCCATGGGATTCTCCAGGCAAGAGCGCTAGAGTGGGTTGCTATCTCCTCCTCCAGGGGATCTTCCCTGGAGGGGAATCCTTTCAGGGATCAAACCTGAGTCTCCTGTGGCTCCTGCACTGAAGGTGGATTCTTTACCACTGAGCCCTGACTGGACCAGGACTGGGCATCTAATCCCACCCGGGGCTCTCTGGTTCTCTCTGGGGGATTTGGACGAGGACAGTGGAGAGTCAGAGAGAAAACCAGGCGGAGAGCAGGCTGCTCCTCCATTCTGCCCTTGCTGGGCCCTGCCAAGGCCTCCTGCCTTCCCTGGGAAGCAGTGTCAGGGGCTTAGGTCTCTGCTCCCAGAGGGGCTTTTCTAGGCCACTGCCAGAGTGGCGAGGAGCTGGCCTGCCCTCTGGAGCCGTGGCAGTGGTTGTGGAGTGCGCTTGAGGTCTCTTATCTGGAAGATGGAGGCTCCCAGTGCTGGAAGGTGCTGGAAGATGCCCTGTTCTGAGAACTAGTCACATACTGTGAAGACGAGGACACCCCTGAGTGAGTGGAGGGTTGTCTGGGGGTGGTCTTCCCCCCAAATAACTTCCTCTTCTCTGTCAGAGGTTTGGGGAATCCAACCCCCCACCCCCTGACAGCCCTGCCCAAGACGTCCACCATGACATGCTCTCCACTTTCTCTCTGTTAAGCAAATCCTTCAACATTTTTCTGTTTAACTCTGAGTGCCAACCGAGACTGGGTGGAGTGTGGGGAAGGGGGGATAACTCTGAGGACAGCAGCCCAGCACTTGTGTGATGACCGAGCACAGCGGGGGGCCAGGGGTGCTGGATCCTTAGGGGCACCAGGTGGCCCCACCACGGCCACTTCAGGCCTTTGCAGGATCTTTCCAGAGCTTCAGGTCTCTCCCTCGGAGGAGCTACGAGCTACCGTCTGGTTGTGGGGGGCCCCATCCCCCTTCACCGTCATCTGTCACATCACCCTGCTTGTTTCCTTCTGCAACTTGTCATGATTGCCAATGATTTTTACTCCTTTATCGGTGGGCTATTTCTCCCATGAGACTGTAAGTTCCTTGAGGGCAGGGACCATCTTGGTCTTGTTTAGAATCCTCTCCTAGTGCCTGGCAGTGAGCTTGCTGGATGAATAAGAGAAGTGGCGAGTGAGTGAATGAACAAGTGAACAAACACATCGTGTGGTTGATCCTCCTGTAAAGCATCTCTCAGGTTGCTGACCTTTGGTCCCGTCTGCCCTCCTGGCGGAAGCTGTGGGCAACTCTTCCCATCTGAAGGGTTTTGGCTCCCTTCTTCCAGTCCCATTGCCTGCCCTCCTGGGCAAGGCGGTAGTGAACCTCGCCGGGCAACCCTGTGGCAGCCCTCTGCCTACAGCCCTCCCGTGGATCTGCAGGCCTGTCCTCCTCCGGCCCTCGATGCTCCCTGCAGCCTCCCCGCAGCTCCTCCCCAGGCTGACCTGTCCCTCCTCTGTGTCCCTGCTCCGCTCCTCCGCATCCTGCTTCGTGTCACCTCCCCACTCCTGATCGGTGTCCCGTGTTTGGTCTTCTTTCCCCTCATGGTGCTCAGCACAGTTTGCAATAACACGCCTGCTGGTTATTATTACTGAGTTTGCCTCTCACTGGCCTGCAAGCCCCCGAGGGCACTGTCCGTGAGGGAGGCCAGCATAACCCACCCAGTGCCACACCTTCAAGGTTTCTTGAAGCAGTGAATGAACTTGGGCAAAGTCACCAAACCACACCAAGCAGTGCGTCAGGAACTGAACCCAGGACACTCCTCACCTGCTGTGTGTTTGATGTTGCTGTTATTCAGTCTCTCAGTCATGTCTGACTTTCTGACCTCATGAACTGCAGCACTCCAGCCTTCCCTGTCCTTCACCATCTCCCAGAGCTTGCTCAAACTCATGTCTGTTGAGTCGGTGATGCCATCCAGCCATCTCATCTTCTGTCATCCCCTTCTCCTCCTGCCCTCAATCTTTCCCAGCATCAGGGTCTTTTCCAATGAGTCAGGTCTTCATATCACGTGGCCAAAGTATTGGAGCTTCAGCTTCAGCATCAGTCCTTCCAATGAATATTCAGGACTGATCTCCTTTAGAATGGACTGGTTGGATCTCCTTGCAGTCCAAGGGACTCTCAAGAGTCTTCTCCATCATCACAGTTCAAAAGCATCAATTCTTCAGTATTCGGCTTTCTTTATGGTCCAACTCTCACATCCATACACGACTATAGGAAAAACCATAGCTTTGACTATAAAGAACTTTGTTGGCAAAGTAATATCTCTGCTTTTTAATATGCTGTCTAGGTTTGTCAAAGCTTTCCTTCCAAGGAGCAAGCATTTTTTAATTTCTTAGCTGCAGTCACCATCTGCAGTGATTTTGCGGCCCCAGAAAATGAAGTCTGTCACTGCTTCCATTGTTTCCCCATCTATTTGCCAGGAAGTGATGGGACCGGATGCCATGATCTTAGGTTTCTGAATGTTGAGTTTTAAGCCAAGTTTTTCCTTCTCCTCTTTCACTTTCATCAAGACGCTCTTTAGTTCCTCTTCACTTTCTGCCATAAGGGTGATGTCATCTGCATATCTGAGGTTGTTGATATTTCTCCCAGCAATCTTGATTCCAGTTTGTGTTTCATCCAGCCCAGCATTTCCCTTGATGTACTCCGCATAGAAGTTAAATTAGCAGGGTGAACATAAACAGCCTTGATGTACTCCTTTCCCAATTTGGAACCAGTCCATTGTTTCAGGTCCAGTTCTAACTATTGCTTCTTGATCTGTATACAGATTTCTCAGGAGGTAGGTAAGGTGGTCTGGTATTCCCATCTCTTTCAGAATTTTCCACACATTGTTTTGATCCACACAGTCAAAGGCTTTAGCATAGTCAATGAAGGAGAAATAGATGTTTTTCTGGAATTCTCTTGCTTTTTCTATGATCCAGTGGATGTTGGCAAGTTGATCTCTGGTTCCTCTGCCTTTTCTAAATCCTGCTTGAACATCTGGAAGTTCTCAGTTCATGTACTGTTGAAGCCTAGCTTGGAGAATTTTGAACATTACTTTGCTAGCGTATGAGATGAGTGTAATTGTGCAGTAGTTTGAACATTCTTGGCATTGCCTTTCTTTGGGACTGGAGTGAAAACTGACCTTTTCCAGTCCTGTGGCCACTGCTGAGTTTCCCAAATTTGCTGGCATGTTGAGTGCAGCACTTTAACAGTATCTTCTTTTAGGATTTGAAATAGCTTAGCTGGAATTCCATCACTTCTACTAGCTTTGTTTGTAGTGATGTTGTGTGTTTAGTATATTTTTATTGAGCATGCGAACTTTGAGAAGCATCCTTTGGAGGCATCTGGAGGGGCCCCCCTGTTTTTTGTCTTTCCATAGGCCTTCCCCTGGACCAAGGAGGGTGACTGAGAAGGGGGCTTGACCCCTGTGCAGAGCAGAGGGTCCCAGTGCAGATGTGTGCAGGCAGTTTTGAGGCCAGACCCTCCCGGGCAATGGTTGTGAGTGGAGCTGGACAACTCTGCCTGTCGGTCCAGTGCCTCCGCCTTCCCCTCTGGGGCTCTGCCCGAGGCACCTCCCTCGGCAACAGCTCTTCAGATAACTGGGAGCAGGTGGTCTGCCTGCCTGGCCACCCTCCAGGGTCAGCCCTCCCCTAGACTGTGCAGCCCTGCCTTCCCCTGCTCCCCTAGGGCATGCTCAGGGAGCTGTCCAGCTCTGACCCTTAGCCAGGTGGCCCTGGGTAAGGCCCTTCGCCTCCCCAGCCTCAGTTTCCTCCTCTGTACAATGGGTATAGTGTTATTCATCTCTTCCAGACTGCTGGGGGGAGAAGATGAAGCAATTTACACAAAGCTCAGGGCAGGGCCCAACCATTGAAGGTTTTTGGGACTACCAGTTCCAAATTGGCTCAGGACTCAGGCCTGGGCCAGGTGTTGAGGGGTGGGGGCCCTGCCATTCCCTAACAGAGGGCCTGTTCCCCTGAATATAGATAATGGGTTTGTTTCCATGGGAAGGAAAGCTGCTTCCTGCTCACCAGCGGTGCTCTGAGAAGTGACATGTGGTCCCCACTTTCCAGGACAAGACCTGCTTATGAGTGTAACAAGGCACAATTCTACATGTCTCTTACCCTTTAAAAGTGTCCCCAACTGGATGATAAATATGGTCACCCAGCTTGGAGGGACAAGAGTCCATCTGGCTTCATAGAGAATTTCCTGTTCTCAGGTGCTTTTCTATATTTTCCGTATTTTCTGAAAGGAGTAAGGATGGCTCCTACAAAAAACAACACACGGAAGAGACAAGTGCTCTCCTCCTCCTAGACCTGCCGGGAACTGGGTGCTTTGTGGAGTGAAGCCTGGCACCACAGCCCATCCAAATCTGCCCCTCTGGGGGGCTGGATCCCGAGGGCTCCCTGGGCCCTCAGACTCGTCTTCCCTCCCGACTGGCCTGCCCAGGGTCTGAGCTAACCGTCCATGTTGTTCACCCAGAGCCTGGCTTTCAGCTGCCATCACCCCCTCAGCACACACATGTGCGTGCGTGCACACACACACAGAGACACACACACACAGACAGACACACCCCTGCATCCCTCTCTGGGCCCTTTCACCTCCAGTCCCTGTCCCAGACTCTGGCCCCCCCGGACGCCACTGCCTCCCTTTGGGTGACATTTTAAAAAGCCTGGAGAGCAGGCGGAGCCCCGCCCCTGCCTTTGCTGGAGATAGGAATGAGAATTTTAATGAGGGTTTATTTTTAATAAAGGTTAATAAAGTTTAATTAAATTAAATTAATAAAGTCCAATATTTGCCAAGCCGTGCGCCAGGCCTGGGTATGCTGGAAGGCTCAGGGGATTAAGTCTGTGTTTGTGCTTCCTCCCAGTGTGGGAGGAGGGGCACTGGGGCCAGCTGGAGGGACGGGGTCTCCAGAGGCAACACCCTGTTTATCCCCAAGGTGGGCTCTCTGCCACCCCCACTAGCCCAGTGTGGGCTGGTGGGGAAGGCAATGGCCTGGGCCTGGGAGGATTGCCCCCGCAGAATCCAGGCTCCTCCCAAAGCCCCCCTCAGCCTCCCAGGCCACGTCTCAGCCCCTTATGCCAGCACTCAAGGCCTTTCAGTTTTTTGTGTGCTGGGCCTGGCTCTGAGACGTTCATGGGCCGTGTGCTGTGTGTGTGCTCTGTCGTGTCCAACTCTTTGCAACCCCATGGACTGTAGCCCGCCAGGCTCCTCTGTCTATGGGATTCTCCAGGCAAGAATACTGGAGTGGGTTGCCATGCCCTCCTCCAGGGGATCTTCTCAACCCCTGGAATTGGGAAGAACTCCATTACTTGCGTCCCCTGCAGTGGCAGGAGAGTTCTTCACTCCTAGCACCATCTGGGAAGCCCCCGGATGTTCCTAGAGTATTTCGTTTAACCCACCTCCTCCCCCTAGCAGCCTAGGGGAAGTGAGGAATACTGTGCCCATTCTCCAGAGAGGGAAACTGAGGCTTGGGCGGTGAGGGCACCGAGTGGCTGAGCAGAAGCAGGCTGATTTCCTCTCTATGCCATCATGACACAGGGTGACCCTCCATCTAGAATGTCCTTTTCCTGCCCTCTGGACACCCCTTCCTCCTAGGGCTGTGTGTGTATCTCCATGTTTCCCAGGCCCTCTGGGGCCACAGGAGAGGCCTTTGGCTTGACAAAGTTTATGTCACCTCACTCAGTCCTCAGGGACGAAGGTCTATGATTATAATTCTCAGTTTGGAGTTAGGGCAACAAGCTCAGAGAGGCAAAATCATGTGTCCAAGGCCCAGAGACAGGGCGGAGAGGGGTGAAAATGATGGGGAATGTCCTTTTCATATATCCCCATCACCAGCCTTTTCCCAGCCAGTGTGGCTCTGTGCCCTGTGCTAGGACTGGGGCTCCACCTCTCACATCAGCCAGTCTTGCCTTTGAACCAGGGCTTGACATGGACCCTGGGGTGCCCTCGCAGGAATGATCATGGGAATTGAGATAAATGTTCGGCCAAGGAAATGAGGACAATGGGGCTTTCAGGTGGCAGTAGTGGTAGAGAACCTGCCACTAATGCAGGAGACTTAAGAGATGCGAGTTTGATCCTGGGTTGGGAAGATCCCCTAGAGGAGGGCCTGGCTACCCACACCAGTATTCTTGCCTGGAGAATCCCGTGGACAGGAGCCTGGTGGGCTACAATGCATAGTGTCACAGAGTCAGACAGGATTGAATGACAAACACACACGCACACAAGAGGACCAGGGTGGCTGCCCCCTAAGTCTGAGTAGAGATGGGACACGTCTCATGTTAGGGTTCAGTCCAGCGAGAGACCGTTCTCCTCTCAGGGGCTGAGGAGGGAGGGGTACCCAAGAGTGGCCAGGGTGCTATGACCCGAGGAGGGGGACAGCGGTATCACTTTACCTAGCCCATGTATGTCATGCGCCATGTGGGTGACATGGGCTCTCTCCCTGCATTCTCACAAAAGCCCTTGGGTTGGGGGGGACTATTATTATTCCCATTTTATAGATGAAAAAACTGAGGGTCAGACTGGTACAGTGACTTGCTCAAGAACCTGGAATTACCTCTTTCTTCCAACACTCTGTCTCCAGCTCAGGCACCAGAAGAGCATCTGCCAGGGTTCCCTGACTGGCTCCTGCTCCAGGAGGGCAAGGCGCAAAGAGTATAGCTTCTGGGCCAGCTGGCATGTGGCCTGGTGGCAGACACCCCATGTGGTGCCTCTGGCGCCAGCTTCAGCGGGCAGCCCTGCCTGACAGACCGCGTGAAAGATGGTGAAATGTTGTAACAAAGGCATTGATTTTCCTATCTCTGCTTTATGCATTTTATTAGCCAAACACTTTACCGTGTAACCACTCAGCGCCACGCTGGCTGGCGATGAATCTGAAACGCCCGGGCACGTAAAATGGAATTGACCACATTGCTTATGCGCCAACAACAAAAATAACAGGCAAAAGTGTAATAAAATGAATAGCACCCGGCAATGGCCGTAAAAAAATATTACCCAGGGGACCGGGGAATTTCCTGGGTTGTGAAGTAGCTGCACGAGGGGTCGCAGCGCTGGAATGATGGCAGTTTCCATCTCCATGGATTTGGCCAGAGCCAAGGCTCCTGCATGCTGGCACTGGCTTTGGCCACATCAGACTGAGTTGGCTGCCGCTGGCTGAGTCCTTTTTCATGTGAGCTGTGAGAGATGTAAACAGAAGTGGCTTGAAGTAAGACCGCAGAGTCTGGGAGACTGAATTTAAGTCCATGCTCTTGGGGCTGTGTGACCTTCAAAAATCACGGACCCTCTCTGTGCCTGCCTCCTGATGAGGATTGGTGAGAGCATGTCCTTCCCGAGGTTCAAGTCGTAACTGCTTATGAATGGTGGCAGGGTTATTACGCTCCTTATTGTTAGAGAGGATAGTCCTTCCTGTGTGATTCTCTGGTGCTCAGCCAGCTGGTAAGGAGGCAGGGTGATGGCTGAGATAAACTCGTCTCCTGTAGAACCGATGGTCTGGGCCTGGTCAGCAGTGTCCTCCATCCCCAGGGTCCCACTTCAGATCAGATCAGATCAGATCAGATCAGTTGCTCAGTCGTGTCCGACTCTTTTCGACCCCATGAATCACAGCACGCCAGGCCTCCCTGTCCATCACCAACTCCCGGAGTTCACCCAGACTCACATCTATCGAGTCAGTGATGCCATCCAGCCATCTCATCCTCTATCGTCCCCTTCTCCTCCTGCCCCCTATCCCTCCCAGCATCAGAGTCTTTTCCAATGAGTCAACTCTTCGCATGAGGTGGCCAAAGTACTGGAGTTTCAGCTTTAGCATCATTCCTTCCAAAGAAATCACAGGGCTGATCTCCTTCAGAATGGACTGGTTGGATCTCCTTGCAGTTCCAAGGGACCCTCAAGAGTCTTCTCCAGCACCACAGTTCAGAAGCATCAATTCTTCGGAGCTCAGCCTTCTTCACAGTCCAACTCTCACATCCATACATGACCACAGGAAAAACCATAGCCTTGACTAGACGAACCTTTGTTGGCAAAGTAATGTCTCTGCTTTTGAATATGCTATCTAGGTTGGTCATAACTTTCCTTCCAAGGAGTAAGCGTCTTTTAATTTCATGGCTGCAGTCACCATCTGTAGTGATTTTGGAGCCCAGAAAAATAAAGTCTGACACTGTTCCCACTGTTTCCCCATCTATTTCCCATGAAGTGGTGGGACCGGATGCCATGATCTTCGTTTTCTGAATGTTGAGCTTTAAGCCAACTTTTTCACTCTCCACTTTCATTGTCATCAAGAGGCTTTTGAGTTCCTCTTCACTTTCTGCCATAAGGGTGGTGTCATCTGCATATCTGAGGTTATTGATATTTCTCCCGGCAATCTTGATTCCAACTTGTGTTTCTCCCAGTCCAGCGTTTCTCATGATGTACTCTGCATATCAGTTAAATAAACAGGGTGACAATATACAGCCTTGACGAACTCCTTTTCCTATTTGGAACCAGTCTGTTGTTCCATGGCCAGTTCTAACTGTTGCTTCCTGACCTGCATACAAATTTCTCAAGAGGCAGATCAGGTGGTCTGGTATTCCCATCTCTTGAAGAATTTTCCACAGTTTATTGTGATCCACACAGTCAAAGGCTTTGGCATAGTCAATAAAGCAGAAATAGATGTTTTTCTGGAACTCTCCTGCTTTTTGGCAATTTGATCTCTGGTGCCCCTAAATCCTTGCTAATGACTGTGCTTAATGAACAGCAACGCCTTGGGGCAGAAGAAAAAGGAGAAATGGAATCCATATATGGATTCCTCCATCTCCCTGGCTCTTAGATTGTGGGACAGTAGGTGGTGGGTGGGGCAGCATGTTTGTGATGGAAGCGTGGCTGGGTGGGCTGGCGCTCTCAGGGGACCTCCCAGGGGTGAGGATGTGGGGTTCTCTATTACGGTGGTTTGGCCTGACAAAGAGCAGGGCCGAGTGCCCCTAGCTGCCTGGCCCCCACCCTGGGAGTACCCCCCAGCCTGGTCATCTTGCTGGCCTCAGGGTGGGCTGGGCGGCAGCAGGGGGTGCACAGGAGGCCTTGAAGGGAGGGACCACCAGTCCAACGAGTACCCCCTCGCTCAGCCCAGTTCTGGGGGTGCTGCACAGCCCGCTGCCTGGTTTCTTCTGGCCCCTTTACAGGCAGGGTGGCGGTTCAGAGAGAGCTTCAAGCTCAAGTGGTCTTTTTCCTCCCACAGGGGCCTCAGAATTCAAGGGGCATCAGTGGGCAAGGGCTAAAAACAAGCAGCCTGGGCTCCCCCTGCAGAATGCTGGTCCTTTCCAGGGGCCCAGGAATTTTCATTTTCATAAACCCTCCAGGACAGGGGTCTCCAAATTCCAGGATCTAATGCCTGATCGTCTGAGGTGGAGCTGATGTAATAATAATAAGTGAAAGTGGAAGTCGCTCAGTCGTGTCCGACTCTTTGCGACTCCACGGACTGTACAGTCCCTGGAATTCTCCAGGCCAGAATACTGGAGCGGGTAGCCTTTCCCTTCTCCAGGGGATCTTCCCAACCCAGGGATCAAACCCAGGTCTCCCGCATTGCAGGCGGATTCTTTACCAGCTGAGCCACCAGGGAAGCCCAGTATTGTGCACACAATAATAAAGTGCACAATAAATGTACTATTCTTGAATCATCCATAACCAACTCCCCGCCCTCTGCTCCAAGAGACAATTGTCTTCTACTCAACAGGGCCCTGGTGCCAAAAAGGTTGGGGACTGCTGCTTCAGGAGATTCTTACCCAGGGGACTCAGAGAGAAGCTTAAAAGTACCATCTTAGGGGCTCCCAGGCCAATGGTGCTGTGATCTCCCTTCTCAGGGGCCACAGGGGCAGCAGGAGGTGCCCCCTCCCCCGGTGCTGCCCTGGTCGCTCTCCTTGCACAGCTGTCTTTGGGATTTGCCCCATCCTTCCCCAAGTCAGGGTCTGTAAGCCCAGGTGGAGAGGAGAAGGCGGAGGAGCTCTGGGTTGGGACTGATGGCCCTGATTTCACAGCCCACCTCTACGCCTCCATTAGTTACTTGGTCTCCCTAAGCCTCAGTTTCCTTGCCTGCAAAATGGGGAGAATGAGACCCCCTTTAGAGGGCTGTGTCAGTCAAGGGCAATGTGAAGATGTGGAACCCAGGACTCTTGTCAAGCCTACTGCTCCCCATCCTAAAGCCAGGCCGGGCTGCTGAGATAATCCTGGAAGGATTCTGGAGTGTCCATACCAGGCTTGAGATCTGATCACACTGACCCCAGATGCCATGTTCTCAAGCCCAGGTGCCCCTAACTGGGGACTCAGCAATGAATAAAGCAGGACTGGGCTCTGACCTCTTGGGGCTCCCAGTCTGATGGGGGAGATGCATTTTGCCGTCAAACAGGCCATCTCAAAACAGTGCTGAGCTGGGATGGGGGAGGTTGGGAAGCTGTGGGAGCCCATGGTGGGGGGATCCTGGCCAAATTTTGTGGTGGTCAGGGAAGACTTCCTGGAGGAAGAGGCATTGTAGGTGAGACTTGAAGATGAGATGGGGTTGGTCCAGGCAAGAAAGTGTGGGAAGAAGGTCAAGTCTGAAGGCACAGGGGCATGAAGGCCTGGAGATGGGAGCTTGAGGAACTCTTGCTTGCCTGAGAAATAGCGTGTCAGGGGGTGGGGTGGGGGTGGTAGGCTGCGCTGCTGTGGACGAGGCAGGAGAGGATGGCTGGGGCCACAGAGCTGCATTTTGTGGCTCGGCATTTCTCTGAACCCTGCAACCCACCCAGGTAAGACTCAATAGCTTTTGATTGTGCCATTTTTTTCTTATTTTTTAATTTTTGTTTTCCCTTAAAGATGATTTTAACTTCCTGACACACCCTCCCTTGGCCTCTCCAAGCCTAGAGTGAACACACAGACCTACTTCATCAACCACGGGAAGAAAACAGCTTGGTTATTACACAGTAACTACAGCAGAATTACCTGATTGTTTATATTTTTCTTGCTACGTAATTGTGTTTGGCCTTAGCATGTAAATTGGGCCATAATTACTGTATAATTTATAGTTTTTATATCTTATAACAAGTTAGTGTCTAAATCACACACCCCCATGTAAATACTTTAAAATTATTCAGTAATTACTTATTTACATTATAATTAAAAATAAGTAATTAGCATACATTTACAAAGGATTTACATACTTATTTCTGAGTATCAGTTCTTGGCGGTGCTAGTGGAATCTTTTGCTGATAGTAAATTGAAGGCCTGGAAAGGAGAAACTTCCCCAGGTTAGAAAAGGGGATGTGGCTTTGGGGTCCTCCAAGTTTTTAGAGCCCAGCTCAGGCGGGGCAAGGAGAGTGTGCAGGGTGGGGAAAATCTAAAAATGTTCTTCTGGTCAAATGAGGGCTTTTGGGGAAAGCCTTTATTCTTATCCCTGAGAATAAAAATAGGCTTCATCGGCAGCACAAGGAAGCCGAGGTAGACAGGCAGAAATACTTCCTGAAGATCTGTGAGATTGAGGCCAGAAATGGGGCTCAGACTTGGCAGACCTCCCCGCTCCCAGTCTGTCTTGACCCTGACTGTCTTTCAAAATAATGACTTCAGTGCAGTTGCCATTGGGTGTGAACTTGACATTGTCTCAACTCTCACTGCAAGATGTTTTAATTCCCATTTTGTAGGTGGAAAATAAAGGCTCAACACAATGAATCACCCAGACCTCTAGGGCCACAGAGCCCAAAGTGGTGAGATCAGAAGGCTGGGAGTGATGGGGAGCCGGCCACCTCGACCCGTCTGTTCCCAGACCCAAGTGTTCTACCTGTTGGGGACATTGAACCAAATAATGGCTGTTGGTTCAGGTGTACCCAGCGTCCAGCCTCACAGGTGGCTTATCTGAGATGACATCTCCACCAGGCACGCCTACCTGTCCCTAGGGACACCAGGCTCTATCCCATTCTTCAGAACACCTTGTGGGCTGTCCTTTTGTTCAACTTCTGGTAGGCTCGCAGCCTCTGGAAGGTGCGATGTTTGGCTGATCCCAGGGTCAAGGGCATCTTCTTTGCCATGAAACAGGTCTCTTGGTCCAAGGCTGTGTTATTGAGAATCCCACGAAAACAGATCAAGATGCTCTATGAGGCTTACAAGAGTGGTGCTGGAATACAGAGGTCGCACCTGGGGAATACAGAGGTTGCACCTGGGGAATACAGAGGTCGCACCTGGGGAATACAGAGGTCGCACCTGGGGTGTGGGTCAGCCCAGTCCTGGGTGATTTGTTGCCCTTGTCAGGATGGTCTGATACAGTCAACTGGCCACATCAAAGGATAACGCAATAAGAGTTGTTTTGTGTTCATTTCTGCTGCTGGGAGTTCTGATGTTTGGCATTCAGCTAGGTCATCCTTGGGAGGGGGAGCCCATGCCTTGGGTCCATGCAGAGTCCCCATCCTGCCATTATGGCAATTCCATTCATGGGTTCATTGCACAGGTTCAGGGGGTGGGAGGCTAGAGACTAGCTGACATCTGCCGGCCAGGTCATCCTGTCCATGTCATTGTCCAGTATCTGTCCTCAGTGGATGTCCTCTGGTGGCCTTCTCATGGGTGCAGAGATCCTTACACTTGGTGCCTGATCCCATGGGTCCATCCACATACCTCTTCCCCAGACCTGTGAATTAAATAGAAATTTGGTGGTGACGATGGCCCCTGTATCTTTTAAGATTTTGAAATGGCACTCACTTGTTCAGGTGCTCAGTTGTGTCTGATTCTTTGTGACCCCATGGACTGCAGCACGCCAGGCTTCCCTGTCCTTCATTATCTTCCAGCACTCACTAATCTTTGTCTTTTCCCCCACGATCAAATGATTTTTGGTTTTCTCTTGGCTAGGGAGTGGGTGTGCCACTTCCAGAGCCTTCTACTTCTTCTTTCCTCCATCATTAGCTCTTACTCTGAAGATCAAGGGACAAACATTCTGCCAACTGCTAAACAGGTCCACCAAATATGTCCACTCCAATGAGATAGTTCTCAAATATCTCATTTGATATTTGAGAACTGATAAAGTGCTCCTTGAGTGGCCTGTGAACCCAAGGGTCCCACTATGGAATGACTTCAGCCAGGGTTCTATTTGTGACCTTCCCCTTCCCCCATGTGTCCCCACTTTTATAGGGAGATTGTGCTGGCTCACTGGGGTCTCAAGTACAAGTGTCACCTTGGGTCCTGTATCCTCCAGCCCCGAGGTTCTCTTTCTCCAGTTACTTGACCAAGTGGCTGTAGGTCCCTTTGGGGAAAGGGCCCAGGAATCAGAATGGTGAACCCTTGCTGTGGTGTTACAGGATCCTTCTCCTGGGCAAAGGATTGTGATTTCCCATTCTTGTTCTTTTTTGATTATTTAGAGTAAGGAACACCCCTGTTGGCTGCCCATCCATTTCACTCTAGGAACACCAGGTTCTATTCCATCCCTGGGAACACTCTTGTTGTCCATCTATCCCAACCATAGGGACACGGGGACCTGCTTGTTCCCTTTCTCCTGAGAGCTTGCCCTCAATAAACCATGTGACCCTGAGTCCCTAACTTAGTCTTGGCTTCAGTAGAACATAATCTAAGGTAGCATGGATGTAGTGGAGAAGCTTGGAGGTGGAGTGGTTAGAGAGGTGCTAGGAGGCAGAACTTCAGGATAGGATTCTTGAGATGCAGGCTGCCATTGCCCCTTGCTGCCACTATGGTAATTATGTCCATACTCAGGTAGTGACCTTGGGCAAGTCTCTTCATCTTTCAGAGTTCCCTCATGGTAAAATGGAGAATGAAAAAAAATCATACTTGCCTTATAGAGTTGTTGGGGGGATCAGGTGAATTATTGTCTTTAAAATGCTCAGAAAGGTGCCTGATACATTTTAAATGCTCAATGCATATTAAACTTTCCTAGTATTCTTGCCTGGAGAGTCCCATGGACAGAGGAGCCTGGCAGGATACAGTCCATAGGGTCGCAAAGAGTTGGACATGACTGAAACAATTTAGCATGCACATGCATTTCGGGTCTATCTCAAGACCCCTATCCTTGCCCCACCAACAGGCAGGGGACCAAGACTGTATGGATGAGATGGGACCAAGATCCCAGCCTCTGCTCCCCAAGAGTCTCAACTGGGGAGACATTTCAGAATGAGACCAGAAAGCTGGGCAAGGCAACCAAGCCCTTGAAATGCAATGACTCTCAGGAAAGGGAGGACCTAGCCTCTGACTCTGTATCAACACAAAGGACTCACCATGGCCTTGGGGGAGAGCTAGTTGGGCATAGCTTGTAGCTGTGTTGGAAGTGTGTCTGGTCCCAGCCAGCATGGCATGGTGTTAAGCTTTGGGGGATGGTGGATGAGCCTGGGCATGAGAAGGAAAAAGACCTCTTACTGGGTGCCTGCTTGGCTGAGTCAAGAGACCTGAAGCAGCAGCCAGAGCCACTGAAGCGTCAAGGCAAGCAGAGTTACCAGGCTATGCAGGTCCAGTCTTCAACAGCGCCACCGTGTGGCCTAGAGAAGCAGCTGGCATTGACGCTGAGATTGGTTTTCTTTTCTCTAGATCGAACTATTCCAAAGGGGTCTTGACCACAGCCTTGTCTAACTCAATGAAATTATGAGCCATGCCATGTAGGGTCCTCCAAGATGGACGGGTCATGGTGGAGAGTTCTGACAAAATGTGGTCCACTGGAGAAGGGAATGGCAAACCACTTCAGTATTCTTGCCTTGAGAACCCCATGAAGAGTATGAAAAGGAACAAAGCTAGTGGAAAAGACGATGCTGTGAAAGTGCTTAACTGAATACGCCAGCAAATTTGGAAAACTCAGCAATGGTCACAGGACTGGAAATGGTCAGTTTTCATTCCAATCCCAAAGAAAGGCGATGCCAAAGAATGCTCAAACTACCACACAATTGCACTCATCTCACATGCTAGCAAAGTAATGCTCAAAATTCTCCCAGCCTGGCTTCAACAGAACATGAACCGTGAACTTCCAGATGTTCAAGCTGGTTTTAGAAAAGGCAGAGGAACCAGAGATCAAATTGCTAACATCCGCTGGATCATCGCAAAAGCAAGAGAGTTCCAGAAAAACATCTACTTCTGCTTTATTGACTATGCCAAAGCCTTTGACTGTGTGGATCACAACAGACTGTGAAAAGTTCTTCAAGAGATGGGAATACCAGACCACCTGACCTTCCTCTTGAGAAATCTGTATGTAGGTCAGGAAGCAACAGTTAGAACTGGACATGGAATGATAGACTGGTTCCAAATCGGGAAAGGAGTACATCAAGGCTGTATATTGTCACCCTGTTTATTTAACTTATATGCAGAGTACATCATGAGAAACACTGGGCTGGATGAAGCACAAGCTGGAATCAAGATTGCCAGGAGAAATATCAATAATCTCAGATATGCAGATGACACCACCCTTATGGCAGAAAGTGAAGAAGAACATCTCTTGATGAAAGTGAAAGAGGAGAGTGAAAAAGTTGGCTTAAAGCTCAACATTCTGAAAACTAAGATCACGGCATCTGGTCCCATCACTTCTTGGCAAATAGATGGGGAAACAGTGGAAACAGTGACAGACATTATATTTTTGGGCTCTGAAATCACTGCAGATGGTGACTGCAGTCATGAAATTAAAAGATGCTTACTCCTTGGAAGAACAGTTTTGACCAACCTAGACAGCATATTAAAAAGCAGAGATATTACTTTGCCAACAAATGTCTGTCTAGTTAAGGCTATAGTTTTTCTGGTAATCATGTATGGATGTGAGAGTTGGACTATAAAGAAAGCTGAGGGCCAAAGAATTGATGCTTTTGAACTATGGAGTTGGAGAAGACTCTTGAGAGTCCCTTGGACTGCAAGGGGATCAAATCAGTCCATCCTAAAGGAAATCAGTCCTGAATATTCATTGGAAGGACTGATGCTGAAGCTGAAACTCCAATACTTTGGCCACCTGATGCGAAGAACTGACTGATTTGAAAAGACCCTGCTGCTGGGAAAAATTGAAGGTGGGAGGAGAAGGGGACAACAGAGGATGAAATGGTTGGATGGCATCACTGACTCAATGGACATGAGTTTGAGTAAACTCTGGGAGTTGGTGATGGACAGGAAGGCCTGGCATGCTGCAGTCCATGGGGTTGCAAAGAGTTGGACATGACTGAGCGACTGAACTGAACTGAAAGGGGTCTTAGATCTCTGTGTGTATGTGCAGCAGAAAATCCTTCAACTGAAAGAGGCTAAATGTTTTATTAATAGGTCACGTGGAAATTCAAAGTATTAATGGGAAGGAGAAAAGAAATTTGATCTTATTTACCACATGAATTAACAAAAATGTATCATACTGACTACGTCTGTGTGAGATGGGGTATATGGCAGGTATGTATGATTGTGCGTATGTATTCTGAATAGGGATGTGTTTTGAATCTGGAGTGAATTGCACAATGAGAAAACCAAATGGGACTTTGAAGATTATCTAATTGAACTTCTGGTGGTGTTTGTGGACTGAACTTCAGAAAAGATGAGAAACTCATCTGAGGTCACATATCAAGTTATTAATAGAGCTGTATGGAAATCTAGGGGCATCTGAACTCTTGGTTTGGGGCATTTTCTTTCATCATTAAAAAAAAACTTTTTAGAAGAATTCTAAACGTGTTACAGAGAGTTCCCGCACACCCTCCCATCAGCTCGCTTTTTACGTGACCACATTTTTTGTTGTTGTTTAGTTACTGAGTTGTGTCTGACTTTTTTGAACAACTTAGACTATAGTTGGACTGTATCATTCCGGGCTCCTCTGTCTGTGGGATTTCCCAGGCAAGAGTACTGGAGTGGGTCACCATTTCCTTCTTTAGGGCATCTTCCCAACCATGGTATTGAACCCACTTCTCCTGCTTTGGCAGGTGGATTCTTTACCACTGAGCCACCAGAGACCACAGTGCACTTATTAAAACTAAGAAACCAACACTGGAACAGTATTAGTAACTAAACTAGAGATTTTATTTGATATTTGATATTTATTTGATTTATAGATTTCTCTAGCTTTTCCATGGGTGTCCTTTTTCTGTTCTAGGAGCCAATCCAAGATGCCACATTGCACTTAGTCGTTATCTCTTTAATTCCTCCAACTCCGTGACAGTCTTTCCTTATCTTTCATGATCTTGACATTTTTGAACACAGTTCACCACTTATTTTTATGTCAACTACTCTAGTCATGTAAACAAATGTGAATATGCCATCATTTCCATGAATAAATTCAGATTTATAGTTACAAGCACATCTCCACATACCTATCTATGTTCTTTAAGTATATTTGTGTGTGGGATGTATGTAAATATTTGGACATGAGAATGTTCACTCAGTGTATTTATTATAATTTTTTATATTTTTGGGAAAAAAACTTGCCCCAGAATCCTGCCTCATTGGCAGCCTGAAGAAAGTTTTTATTCTAAAGGGGAAAGCAGGGGTTTTTGGCGTGATCTGGGGTTAGTGCCATATCAGAGTGGGTGACGTCTGGGCCTTTGCTTAAGCTGGGGGCACAGGGTCCCCCAGATTGGCAGTCAAGGTCCCCGTGCTGGAGGTTGGACAGAGGAGGGAGCCTGTGCCATGACCACTGGTCAAGTTTTTCACACTCTCACTCAGAGTTCTGGGGTCCGCATGACCCCTCCGCCCAGCAAGTGAGAGGTCAGCCCGTGGGGGTCGCCAGAGTATGTATGTATGTGGGCCTTGTCACGCATATCCGCAAGCATAGATGAGCATGTGGGCCTTCATACACGTCCACGTGTGTGAATAACCGACTCTAACCGTCACCGGTTGGGTGACTTTGAGCAAATTACTTAGTCAGTTTGTGTCTCCATGCCCTCATTTCACAAATGCAGACTGGCAGGGTATCTGGGCTCCTGACACGCAGTGAGCCCCTGCATTACCCAGCCTGCTTTGCAGCTGAGTGGGGCCCACGTGAGTAGTTCTGGCCAACAAACAGAGCAGCACCTGTCACTTCAGGTCTGAGGCAGTTAAGACCTCGTGTGTTTGTCACCACTTTCCTTTCCTGCCCTGGTGACCTTAGAGGCCACACGTCCACGTGGCACAGCCACAAGACAGAGGAAGGCCAGTGACCTGCACTGGGCTTCATGCGAGTGAGAAAAATACGCTTACTGTGATAAGCCCTGAGATAGGGGGTTGCTTCGTTACTGCAGTATAGTCGTCCAGTCCGGACAAATCGAAGTCATACTCACCTCAGTAAGTGGAGATGCTCACGAGGACTCTGTGAGTTAACATGTCCATGTGCTGGTAACGGAGCTGGCCAACTAGGGCTTTGTGAAGTTTCCACAAGCTGGAGTGGGTCGTATCTAGCGGGTGTCCACACATGCTCAGAAGATAATCGTTGTTCCTACCATTCCTTGTGCGTGCATACGTGATGTCTCTTAAGTAAAGTCCGACTCTTTGCGACCCTGTGGACTATAGCCCCCCAGGCTCCTCTGTCCATGGGATTCTCTAGGCAAGAACACTGGAGTGGGTTGCTATGCCCTTCCCCAGGGGATCTTCCCGACCCAGGGATCGAACCTGCATCTCTTCTGTCTACCTGCCCTGGCAGGCAGGCTCTTTACCATTAGCGCCACTTGGGAAACCTCTTACCATTCCTTAAAGAGACAGAATTTCTGGTGAGTTCAATTTCCAGCCCCCACTTGGAAAGGGCTTTTCCTCCCATGTAAAGGATGACTTTGCTTGTTTGCTACTTCAGCAAATGATATTTATTGTACCAGCTATGTGATCCTCTGGTGGAGGGCTGCTGGCAGAAGTGGCAGATGGAGCCTGACAGGGGCCACAGGGAGAGGGGCCTGCAGGATCAGGCTGTTAACAGCCTCCCTCCACCCCCAATCCTGACCACGAGGAGCTCCAGGGTGAAGAAGGGCTCTGTCTCCCAGGGTGTGGCACTTGCAGGCTGGGGCTGGAGCCACAGGAACACCCTGTGTTGGGGACACCCAGGCCTGTTCTCAGATGACACAGACATTGCTGTCAATGTCAACACATGTGCAGAGACCCTTCCATGGACCAAGACCCAAGCTGACCACTTTATGAGCTTTAACTTAGATTCCACACATCTCAGCAGTCAGGGTCTGTTACTCTCCATCTTCAGGACCAGGAAACCCAGGCTCCGAGATAGGGAGGGGCTTGGCCGGGGTTGCAGAGGCAGAGCTGGCTGTAGAGTGCCCACTGTCATCCACCACGCCCTGTCCTGCTGCTGCCCAGATGGTCAGGAGCATACTCGCTATGGACACTCCCTCCCTGCCAAGTCTGCTGGACATGCCCTTTGAGAGGGTGATGAGGACAGTGGCAGACAAGGCCAAGATGAAGATGCAAACTTCAGAAAATCATGACAGTACAGGGGCATTTTTTATAAGAAATAAAACTAAAAGCTTCTATAGATTCCCACATGTGAAGGCGTAGAGAAAAATCTGGAAGGCTGCACACCAGACTGGTAAGTTGCAGAGACGTACAGGGGAGAAAGTGGAGGTGGTCTAGGGAGATTTCATCTGTGATGCTTAAATTTTTGTTTTGAGTGAGACTGTGTTCGTATATGACCCACATAGCTAAGAATTCATTACAGATTTTAAAGGGTAAAAGCACGCAGACCACACTCAGGCCACACGCGTGGCCTGCCTTTGATCACGCGTCCTCACCCTCTGCTCCGTCACACGTTCTGTGTCAACACTTCTGCTTTCTTGCCTTGGGCTTTTGTATATGTTGGTCTCTCTGGAGCATTCTCCCTCCCGGCCCCCATTTCACCTAATAGGTCTTCAGCCTGGCATCAGCAGCTGTGGGGTCCTACAGCTTTGACAGGGGTGCCTCCTCTAGCTTCATTTCCCCGACTGCAGATTTTTATCAGCCTGTATAATCGTCTCGCCTTCTTGTCCGTCTGTATCGCAGTGGATTGTAAAACCCGTGAGGCTGGGAGTTGGGCTGGCCGCATTTCCTGCTCGATCTCCAGCACCTGACACTTGGCAGGAACTCAACAAATGTTTATCTGAATAAATGAATAAGTGAAAGAACAAACAGGTCAGAGGTGATCTAAATGGCATGGCTGTGGGGGGAACGATCACCTCCTTCTTTCTAGCCATCATATCTCTATTGATATAGTCTGAGACGGCACTGGCTTACTGGTGCCTGTACCTTGCTTGGGTCTCGGTAGGCTGGTTTCCGTTGAATTAAAATCCACAACTTCCCCATCACACACTCCTTGTGGGACCCAAGCACCCATCTTTCCTCCTTGTTCAAGTTTGTTGTTATGCTCAGACCATTGTTGACTTTCTCCCCTTGCTTCTCATCCCTAGAAAACCTCATTTGTTTGTTTCCATGGGCTCTTCAAGGGTCTTCCCTGATGGCGCTAGTGGTAAAGAACCCACCTACCAATGCAGGTTGAAGATGAAAACTTCAGAAAATCGACAGTGGGTCGGAAAGATCCCCTGGAGAAGGGCTTGGCAACCCACTCCAGTAACCTTGCCTGGAGAATCCCAAGGACAGAGGAGCCTGGTGGGCTACAGTGTCTAGCATCGCAAAGAGTTGGACACGACTGAAGCAATTTAGCAAGCGTGAGTGCGTGGGCTCTTCAATGAAGCACTGGCAGCAGTATGGACCGTGTGTGAATTGGGGGTGCAGGTTGAATAATGGGGCTTCCCAGATGGTGCTTTAGTGGTAAAGAATCTGCCTGCCAATGCAAGAGACACAAGAGATGTGGGTTCGATCCCTGGGTCAGGAAGATCCCCTGGAAAAGGGCATGGAAACCCACTCAAGTATTCTTGCCTGGAAAATCCCATAGACAGGGAAGCCTGGCGGTCTTCAGTCCATGGGGTAGCAAAGAGTTGGACACGACAGCACACACACACACAAACATGCGTTGAATGATGAGAAAAGAGTGAATAGAGCTCATTAGATGGGATGTCGGTGTGCATTAATGCCTGTGAGTGACCATGGCCACTGAGAAGAGGGCCTGTCTGGTTCCATGTTCAGCTGCTGTGGTCCCAGAGGAAGGACATGGCCAGAGACTGGGAGTGATGCACCGTCCATTTATGTCTTATGCAGCCTCATCTCTGATGGGTGTTGCAAACTCAGGGATGTCACAGATCCACGCCAGCCCCTCCTCCACTGGCCTGGACCCTGCCTCCCCTACCTGCCACCCAGCCTTCCCTAGAGCCAGGGAGCTGGGAGCAGGAAATCACACACCAAGGCCCCTATCTGATGCCCATAAGTTTGCTCAAGCTTATGTAAATCACACAAAAACTGACAAGTTTTCCTATTAAAAGATAATTGTAATCAGGGTGCCGGACGTGCAACGTGGGGATGATTGGAGATAGACGGACAGCACGGAAAGATGGATTGTTTTAATTTGCACCAATTAAATTGAAGTTCATGGGATCATCTTCTTCAATCTTCATGAATACTTTATTTTCTGGCTGCTACGGAGCTATTAAAAAGAATGATTGAGGCACGCGGCAGGCCGGGTATATTTTATGAAATATCACCTTTAAAGAATTTGAGTACGCCATTTTCATAATGAGTTTTCTAGTACCTAATCCTCTTCTCTATTACTACATTTAAGAAGTGGATTGATCTGGGAAGTGCCGAGGGTGCAGGTAATGATACATTTTGCCAGGCGCAGGCGGTGATAATGGATCACGTTTTTGGCGAGCAGGATAATGGATGCGTGTCGGGAGGAGGTATATGCAGGACTTTGGTGGTGGTGGCCCAGCTTGGGTGGGGACCCTGTGCTGAGTCAAGCTTTCATCCTTGATGGGTGACTGTCCGCGCAACGAAGGCCTGGAGCCCAGAAGAGGAGTGGAACAAAGAGGTTCCTTGTTGGGGCTGAGCTGGGATGGGAAGGGCTCGGGGCTCCAGGTCTTCGGGCAGAGGCTGGAGTTGCCTGCGTCACCCTGAGCCCATTTCTGATGCTTTGATGTTCAGCTGAAGGCTTGGCTTGGAGGAGGAGTGGAGGATGGGGAAATCTCTGAGCCCATGAGGCAATTCATTCACGGGGTTCAGAGAGCAGGACAGACTGTGCAATGGCCCCAGCCATAGGCCTGACCACTGCAACCCCATTCGTGACCTTGACCTCTTTCTAGATCTGTCTCCATGCACAGTGGTCTTTGAGTCTAGAGGGGACAGGCATATAGGGAAGTGGGTGGTAGGCTCACCCTCAAAGGCAAGTGTGAATCAAGGGGTTCCTGCCAGGATGGAGTCTGGAGTCCTTTCATATGTGGTCATGATGACGGGTGGGGCTGGGACTTAGATGTGACATAACAAGTCAGGTCAGAGGAGCTAAACCCACAGTTCTGGGTCTTGTGCCCTTGTCTCTGGTGATCTCTGAGGGTGTTGGCCTGACCCTGATAGGCCTGGTCCTTGGGAATCACAGCCCCCCAGTGGCTTCCTGAGGCCCCTGACCTTGGCCCTGGGAAGGGTGGGCACCAGGCACTGGGCAGGGATGGCCAGGGGATCAAGCAGAGTGAGGCGCCCCGCCCCACCCCAGACTGGGTCTCTCCTCTGCCACTTGGCTAGGCTTTCCTCCCCAAGCTTCAGAGCAGCAGCCGTCATAATTAACCCTGCTAATTAATCAGGGCAGGACGGATTAATTGAGATCACAGGAGACCAGGAGAGCAGGTGCAGCTTCAGGGCTGACGAGATAACGAGCTCTCTGGATGCCCAGGGGGCCTGGCTCCACCCGGAGGAGCCCTGAGCTCGCACAGTGGTGAACTAGGCAGGTGGAGGCCCTGGGGGACCCAGCCCTCCTGGGAGCCTGGGTCCTGCATAGGCAGGCTTCGACAGGCTGAGATGGGAAAGCTGGCAGGCAGACAGTCTCCATCACCCCCTCTGCTGGGGGCCAGGCTGGTGGAAATGCAAGTTCCACCCACAGCCCATGAGCCAGGAGGCCCTGGGCTGCGGGGGGAGCTGGAACAGAGCAGAGCCCAGGTCTGGCACCAAGTCTTCTGCTGCTCCAGAGGCCCCTGGAAAGAGGCCCAAATTGGAGCTGAGACCCAACTCCGTGCCAAGAGTGGCACCACCTAAACCATGGGAGGACGAGCTTGGTGGGTTTCCAACAGCCAAGTGATTTGCTCATTTATGTTTTGCTGAAATCTCTCTAGCAGCTTTCATGTGGAGGAGAATCTGGGAGGTGCCCAATGGAGGCAGAGACCCCATTGAGGAGGCTGGGGCCATGGTCCAGGCAGGAGAGAATGGTGACTGGGACAAGGTGGCGGCAGAGGAGGCAGAGGGCTCTTGGGGGCTGGAGGCTGCGGAACTTGCTGATGGATCATGTATGGTGGAGTGAGGGCCCAGGGTCAAGGGCTATTATTCCATCTCCAGGAAGCTCTGGTTGGGATGGGGAACATGGAGCATGTTTGGAGGACAGGAAGTTTCTGCCATGTTCTGGGTTACTAGTACCTCACCTACCTTTCAGACTCAGTTGCTATTGCGTTGTTCCAACTCCCCTTAAACTGCTTTGGGTGGTACCCCATCTTCCTGCCCCCCAGCTTGTCAGGCTCCTGGGACACTCGAGCCCACTCATGCACCAGTCCCCACAGGTTGCTCCTTCCTCCAGACAATGGCTCATCTTCCAAGACCACCTTATGCTGCCCCTTCCCCAAGGAGCCTTCTCTGTTCCTGGGTGCGTGGGCCTCCGCGCTCTGAGATCCACCATATCTTTGTAACTTTCCTGGTGCTGTTCCCTCTGCCAAATGCCCTTCCTTCCTTGAACCCAGACGAGCTCCTATTTAGCCTTAAAAGTCCAGAGCAATCCCCATCTCTCCCTCTTGATTTGTCTTGCTTCTGGTTGCTTCTTTCTTGGAGCCCTGCTGCACTTTGTATGACTTTTGGCAACCATGGCTCTGCCTCCTTCAGTCTACTTCTGGGAGTTGCAATTGCCAACACTAGGCTGCAACCTCACTCAGGCATTGTGAACCACTTATTCCTTCCAAGCAGGGTTTCTCAACCTCAGCACCATTGCCATTGGGAGCAGAGCATTCTTTGTTGGATGTTAGCAGCATCCCTGGCCTCTATCCACTCGATGCCACCAGCTTCCCCTGTTGTGATACCAAAAAGGCCTTGAGACATTGCCAGAAGTCCCCTGGGGGAGAGGAGCAAAACCATCCTCTGTCGAAAACTATTGCTTTCAAGAGAGATGAGAAACATTAGAAAACCAATTGAGCAGTGAGGATTCCAAATTCTGACCATGGACTGACAGGCCTAATGCTATTTTGGGTGTGAGTTTTGAGACCATTAACATCTAGAGCTTCCCCAGTACAGAGGTTCTCAACTTTTGTACAAATATGTTCCTAAAAGTACACACACCATGAGACATACAAGAACGTCCATAGTCAGTCCCCACACTGGACTAAATGCTTGTTTGTACTAGAATGAATGAAAAACTATGGTTATTCACTCAGGGGACACTGGGCAGCACCGTCTGCTGTACAGGCAGCATTAGGAATGAATCTCACAGGTGAGAGAAGCAGCCAGACCCCAGCGATGCGGACTGTGAAAGCCCATTTATGGAAAGATCTATGGCGCCGGAAGGCAGGATGGTGGCTCCCCTTGGTGTTCCCTAGCCCTTGAGGGGTGGTAATATGCTTCTCAATCGATATCCATCTGAGTGCTGGTTTGCAGACTGTGTTGACTCTGTTCAAACTCTTTGGGCTGAACACTGAAGATTTGTGCATTTTTCCCATATGTATGTGATGCTGAAATAGAAAGTATACTGAAAAAAATAAGAACACTACCTTAAAAACAGACAAATACACAACAAAACAATTACTTGGTCTCTACCATATGATCCAGTAATTCCACTCCTGGGTATATATCCAAAAACAACAAAAACACTGATTTGAAAAGATCCACGGACCCCAATGTTCATAGCAGCACTATTTATGATACCCAAGACAGGAAAGCCACACAAATGTCTATCAGCAGAAGAATGGATAAAAAGATACACACACACACACACACACACACACAATGGAATATTCAAAAGTGATAGTGTTAGTTGTTCATTTGTGTTCGACTCTTTGCAACCCCATGGATTGTAGCCCGCTAGGCTCCTCTGTTGGAGAAGGCAATGTCACCCCACTCCAGTACTCTTGCCTGGAAAATCCCATGGACGGAGGAGCCTGGAAGGCTGCAGTCCATGGGGTCGCTGAGGGTCACACACAACTGAGCGACTTCACTTTCACTTTTCACTTTCATGCATTGGAGAAGGAAATGGCAACCCACTCCAGTGTTCTTGCCTGGAGAAACCCAGGGATGGGGGAGCCTGGTGGGCTGCCGTCTCTGGGGTTGCACAGAGTTGGACACGACTGAAGCAACTTATTAGCAGCAGCAGCAGGCTCCTCTGTCCACAGAATTCTCCAGGCAAGAATACTGGAGTGGGTAGCCATTCCTTTCTCCAGGGGGTCTTCCTGACCCAAGGATCAAACCTGAGTCTCTTGCATGGCGGGCAGATTCTGTACCGTCTGAGCCACCGGGGAAATCCATACAATGGAACATTGCTCAACCACAAAAAGGATGACATTTTGCCTTTTGCAGCAACATGGACAGACTTGGAAGGTATTATGTTCAGTGAAATAAGCCAGACAGAGAAGGACAAATATCATATGATATCACTTATATGTGGAATCTAAAAAATACAGCGAACTGGAGAATATAACTAAAAAGAAGCAGACTTACAGGTATAATGAACAAACCAGTGGTTGCAAGTGAGGAGAGGGAAGGAGGAAGGGGCAGATAGGGGTAGGAGAGGAGGAAGGACAAGCTACTAGGTATAAAATAAGCTTCAAGGATATACTGTGCAACACAGGGAATTAGCCAATATTGTATAATGGCTATAAATGGAATATAACCTCTAAAATTGTGAATCACTATATCGTACAACTGTAACTTCCTATAATATTTTACAGCACCTATACTTCAAAAATATTCTCACGCATGAATGTTGAACTTTATAAAGAAGATAGTTCAGCTTGCTGCAGACTAATGAATATCATGAAATGCTAAACCGTGCTTCCCTTCTACACGCAGACTCTGATGTTGCATTTCTAGAATTTTGTTCTTACCCATTTCTCGTTTCTTCGCCTTCATGATTGATGCCCGATGTCTGGCTCTATGCTGGGGTGGCTGATGGACCACTTTGACAGCCTGGAATCTTCATCTGTGTCTCAGATGCATATGTTCCTTCCCCCTAGGTTGGCACACTCATTAAAAATATTAAGACTTGAGCTAAATAAAAAATTACAAGGGCAAAATGCAAAAAAAAAAAAAGCAGCTTATGAGTTTGCAAGGGTTTGAACCTGTATTTTGCATTTTTCCCGATAAAATTCAAGGAGGACTCCGAGGGACACCATCAGAACAAGCTACGCCCTGTGGCCTGAGGGTGGCAAGTGTCCCCAGTCAGGTGATATGAAAAGTTGGAAAGATTAGTTGAGTAAAATGCAGTTTTAAAAAAATGGTATGCGAGGGGATGTTTTGAAAATACAAATTAGAAAAATGGAACAGTCTGCATCATCCAAACCATGGGTCTTATTTCCTGGGGTTGGATCATCTATCAGCCCCAGATATGTTTTGACATCTCCCGTCTTGTAAACAAATTGTCCCCAGGGCCCTGTTCTCCTGCCAACACCCGTGTCCCTGCTCCCTTGAAGCAAAATGCCCGGGAGAGTGGTCTTCACCCTTTGCTGCCTCCAGCCCTGGTTCATTCTCCAATCTCTGCACACAGGCCGTCAGCCCTCCCCTGAAATCAGGCGGCATGTGACCGGCGACCAGCAAATATGGGCATTTGCATTTGATGCGCCTGGCTACTCCTTCCTCCTTGAAGCCTTCTCTTCACTTGGTTCCTGGGAAGACTTGCTGCTAATTTTTCTTCATCGCGTTGGCTGTTCTTTTCCAGGATTCTCTACTGGCTCCTTCTCTGGTGTCAGTGAGACCCAGAGCCACGCCCCTGATGCCATTGTCTTCTCTGGCTCCTGGGGGATCAGGCCCGGGCTCAGGGTGAAGACCCCTGGCTAAGACACACCTCTGCTTGGACCTCGTGGCTGGGCGCTGCCTCCACCCTCACCTCTCCACTGTCCAGTGTCCACTCGGGCAACCAGGGAGCTTTCTAAACTTTCACCAGGTCGCTTCTCAGCTCAGACCTTCCAATCCCAACAAATCCAAATCCTTGCTGCTTCCTGCTAGTTGACTGCGGGCCAGGGGCTTGGTGTGCAGCGTCTCTGGGCATCCTTACAATAATACTGGGGGGCAGATATCTACCGGATACCCGTCTTTCAGCTAAAGAAACAGCTCAGAGAGGCTAAGGAACTTGCCTTAGGTCACACAGCTAGGGAAAGATGGTCTACCTCAAAGGCTCACGGAGGTGGGGGCTGACTCTGGCACTCACCAACAACTTCCCTCCATCCGCCTGGAGGAAAATTGCCTGTCCTGGTCCAACTGTGTCCTGGTATAGAGCCTGGCACCTATTAGGACTTTAATAAGTGAATGGAGAGTGATCTGCAAACCCAGACTCGGGGACACTACATCTTGGGGTGTGTGCTTATTCATGTGTGTGAGCTCCCATGAGTCTCCTTTTCCTCTGCATTCCCTGCCCCAAGGCTGCACTGGTGGCCTAAGGGTCACTCCAGGCCTGGCTTTCCATCCTATACCCGCAGTGACAACCCAGATCCCCATTCTCCTCCAGCGTTCCTTTTAATTGCTCAAAAATTGACGATAGGTGCAAGGAAAATAATGAGGCCTAATTATGTTAATTAAATGGCTAATTCATTAATTAATGCACTCACATCCTTGGCTTGGAGATCCCCTCACTGAGGCAGTGAGGTTGGTTCTGTTCCAGCAGGGATGGGAAGCCCTGCCCGGGGCAGGGAGTCTGTAGCCCTCTCTGGTGGGGGCTGCAGGTGCCCGGCTGCCATGAGCCCCCTCCAGCCACCCATACTTGGACACCCCCTGTTCTCCCCTCCTGTCTGCAGTGTATGGGGTGGTGGGAAGCAGGGAATGAGCAGATCTGGGTAGGTGGGGTCTGTGTCCCCCAGGAGCTGCCTGGTAACTTCCTGGGTGGCTTCCCAGCCTGGAGGAGGCAGTGGGGATGGGCAGGGGCTCCAGAGAGAGAGTGAGAGTGGGTAGATTTGTCCAGTGGGGTCAGGCACTGTGAGGCCACGCACAGATGGACACGTTGCCCAGGATGGTCCAAGAGACCCTTCTGTCCCTGGAGGGACCGCCTGGGGCCTGGACCATCTGGATGAGAGCAGGGAGCGGAGGCCAGTGGCTGGGTGCAGCTTGGCCACTGGTTTGCTGTGACCACAGAGGGGCTGACTGTCCTTCACAGGGTAGACCAAGTCCTCACAGTGCCCTGTGGGGCCCCTGGCCCCTCAACTCTCACCTCCCCTCACCTCTCACCTCCCCTCACCTGGTCTCTGCCTCTGGTCCCATCCCCCGGTCAGGACCCCTGAAGTGCTCTCCCAGCACTCCGTCCTGTGTCACTGGCGTCCTCGGTACAGGTTGTAATGATAGGATCCATCCCCATTCCTCTCTCTGAAGTCACAGTCTGTACCATATTATCATTAAAATCATCTGTTCTCCTGTTTTTCTGTCATCAGACAGGGCTGCACCTCCGGGTCCCCCATCCAGGTTTGTGACATAGGGATACATTTCACAGTCACAAGCTCAGATGAAAAAAATTTCACTTGAAGCCATGTGGAGAAGAGGTTAAGGGTGAGGTCTTGACATTGAACCCAGGCTTTACCCTTCACAGCTATGTGACCTCAACAAGTACCTTAACCTCTCTGGTTTATGACCCAGGCATTCCCTTGGGAAACGGGGAGTGGGGGGTGGGGACGGAGAGTGCTCCTTTCTCATGGGGAGCTCCTGGGCTTTAAATGAGATACGTGTATAGAGCTCATAGACTGGGCCTGGCAGAGCTTGTGCTGAATAAATGTCAGCAACTTTGATCGCTTTATTTTCGCTAATACTTTCGTTTTGAACTGCAAGACCCCATATTCCCAATGCTAAACGTGAAATCCAGGCAGAGTTGGCCAAACTGGGGATTTCTCACTTGGGTTGAACAATTCGTCATGGTAATGCTTTTGTTTGTTCCCTGCCCTTGTCTTCTGAGAGTTGGCGCTAAGCTCCAGAGCTTTCACAAAGCCCTTGCCTGCCTGGCTCCCTGTTGGCTTCTCCTTGAGTCTCTATCTCCCCTGATTCCCCAAACAGTGTGAGAGGAGGAGCCTGAGGCAAAGGGAAAAAGTCCTGTGCCCAGTGTACATTTATCAACATTGCTGTTTAGTCTGACTCTTTTGTGACCCCCAAGGACTGTAGCCCACCAGACTCCTCTGTCCATGGAATTTTCCAGGCAAGAACACTGGATTGAGTTGATCCCCTTCTCCATGGCATCTTCCCGAACCAGGAACTGAACCCAAGTCACCTGCATTGCAGGCAGAGTCCTTACCATTGAGCTACCAGGGGAGCCCACAGGACCCCCTCCCCGACCCATATTCTAAACCAAGTGGAAAAGATTCATAAGAACTCCACAAAGACCATAACTGTATGTAAACCCCATAAAGCCCAGTCTGTTTGCACACCATTACCAACCCTCATATACCTGCCCTGCAGGGCCCCAGGTTGATTGGAATCAAGCAACCCTTCCCAGTGCCCAATAATGCAAGTTCTTAAACATAACAGCCAGTCTATTTCAGAGTTGATATTTTGTTCATTGTGGTTTTCCTGTAGTCATTTTGATTTTTAAAAATACTATTTCTGGGACTTCCCTGGTGTTGCAGTGGCTAAGATGTCACACTTCCACTGCAGGAGGGTGAGGGTTTGATGCCACATGGCTCAGCCAAGAAATGAAAAAAAAAAAAAAAAGCACCAAAACTGTCTCTGTTGATCACTGAGTTTTTGGTGCCACTTAAATTTTGCATCCGAGGCAAGTGCCTCTCTTGCCTCACCCTACCCCAGGCCAGCACTGACTCCAAGCTCCTCCTCGGGCCCCCACTCTGCCCTGATGCTGTTGTGACCTCCTTTGGCCCCCTATTCTCATAAGAGGCTGCTGGAAATGGGCATCCTGGGTGGGACCTGGGAGGAGCAGGGCTTCTCTGCTTTGGGACCCCCAAACCCATCTTGCAGGGGTCATCAGTCACCCTCTTTTCTTTTCTTTGCTTGGGCATCTTCTCAGAGGAAACTGAGCTGGGGAAGCAGAGGGTGAAAGTGACCAGCCTCTGGTCTGTCCCTGGAGATGGGCGTGGGGAGTTGGGATGGGTGCTGCAGGGTGAGGAGGAAAGGTTTCTCCTTCTCTCACACATCTTTCCCGTCTACCCTGCTGATTCCCTGCATCAGAGTTTGATGCCAAAGCCGGGACTGTGGCATCTTGGTTCTTCAGTTTCTTTAAATCCTGTAGGGCCCTCCCGGCTGGGTGCCCTAATGATGGGGAGGGGAGGGCAGCCGCAGGAAGCAGGGAGTATGGAGGTGAGCTCCCCCCTCTATGACGTCATGCCACTCTAGGTGCCCAGTGCACCTGGCTGGATGCTTCTGAAACTGGCTTAGAGGCTTGGAGACGGAGTGGCAACTGGAGTGAAAACTCCCCAAGGGGTCAGTTAACCACCAGACAGTGCCCCCAAGCTGCCATCTCCAGGCTGGGAGAGGGAGGCTCCAGCCGAGGGGCACCAAGAGCTTCACTTGTGCCAGGTAGAATTCAGCCCTGCTTCCCAGGGAGTGGGAATTGATTGCTTTATTGCCAAGACTTAATCTGAAGGAAGTGAAACTAAAGCCTCATAAGAAATATGGTTATTACAGAATGCTTAAGCCCCTGCCTGGGGAGCCTGCACCCTGCTCGTCTCGCCCCTGTCTAGGGTAGCAGGAGCCACAATTGCACCCTCTAATTGGAATAGGTTTCTAAAGTGCAATAAAAGCAGCTGCCTGGATGGGGGCACTTGTTGCTTGGAGCATGTCTGGGCAGATGTGATGAATGTGGGGATTCTGTGAGCTCCCATCTCCTGACCTCTGGCCCTTACAATAGATGGTAATAATGACAATGATAACAATATTAATATGAGCAGCTGAGTATTTAATGAGCATTTACTATGCACCAGGCATTGTTTCACTGAATCCTTACATTGACCCTTTGTGGAAATGTATCATTCAGTAATTACCACAAAGTTGCTGCGTAACAAATGAGCCCAGAATGCAGTTGCTTGAAAACAATGATCATTTATTCTCACAAGTCAGAGGGTTACTTAGGAGTTCTCTGGTCTTGTCTGGGCTGGGCTGGGGCGATTAGCTCTGCTCCACATGCTCCATCTTTCAGGTCCCAGCCTGGGCTTATTCTTCTTGTGGATGGTGGTGTCGCAGAGAGCAACTGGAAATGCCTGAGGCCTCTTGAAGTCTTGGCCCCCAGAGTGGCTTCCGTTCCTCCTTCCTCCTTCTGTTGCCAAAGCCAGTCACAGTGCCAAGCTCAAAGTCACAGGTGAACACTGTCTTGCCTCTTAGTGGGAGACACTGCAGACTTGGAACCAACAGTGCAATCTGCCACAGGTACCATCCTTATTACCCCCACTTTATAGATGAGGAAAATGAGGGCCAGAGAGGAAAAATGGCTTCCCCAGGGTCACACAGCGCTGGGAGCTGGGATTCAGAGCTCAGCAGGTGCCTGAGACCCCAGCGACCCCTTTCTCATTATGCAGTTCAGTGTCCGAGCTCTGCTCACCCTGAACAGGGGCGGTTCATCAGGACCCAGATGGCTGTGACTCCAGACACATGGTGGGGTCCGCCTGCTGAGGGTTCCTGGTGGTCCCCCATTCACTCCAGTTCCTACCAGACCAAGAGTGGACTCTGGGAAAGGCGCAGATCACTGCTCGGAGTCAGATGCTCCCCCGCCCTTGTCTAATACTTGCTCTGTTCTGTGAGGGGACACTTGGCTTCCCCGGCTGGTGAGGGTGCAGTCAGGATTTGAAACAAGCTCCTGATTCAGAGCTTCCCGGTGCTGTGACCCCGAACTGACCACAGGGGCTCCCTCTTAGCTCAGCCCTCCACTGGTGGCTGCGCCCAGGGCTCTCACCAACCTTCCCCCCACCTCCCCTCCCTGCTCCGAGCACGTGGGAGCTGATGGATACAGAAGCAAAAGCTGCCTGAGTTTCCTCCTTCTCAGCCTCTCCTGGAGGCCTTGGCGGCTGTAGGATGTCTGTTTTGCCCTCAGCTCCCCGACCCCTCCCCTGGGGCTTCCTGGGACCCTGGGACCCTGGGCCAGCAGAACCTGTGCCCAGAAACCCGTGGCTGTATGGTCCTCAGGGACCCATGAACTCTCACCACCTGACTCTTTTTAAGCTTTTATTATTTCTCTATTACCCAAGTAATACATGTTCATTGCAGGAAAATTAGAAAATACAGAAAAGCATAAAGAAAAAAAAATCAAGTGTAACCAGTTTAGAAGCATCTCTACTCATTAGGGGTATAAACATGAAATGGTTTTATTTTTCCAATAACGGCCACCGCTCGGCTCTCTCTAAACCGCCTCCCTCTGCCTGCTGGGTGGCAGGTCCATAACTGACATCTCAGTCCAACTCCGTTATTTCCACTCTTGGGTATTCAGCCTGGCTCATGCTGGTACCCAAGACGAGGTCCTGTGTTGTTTCAAACTCTAAGCCCATTTAGTGTTCAAGGCTTGTCCTCTCCCCCACCACTGGGTTTGGCCGTGGGATCTTCTCAACTGTAACCCCTTCACCCTACCACCCGCCCTGGCAGTGCCCCGCTCAGGGTTGGCCTGGGGAGATGGGGTTCACATAGCCTTGTGTAGGGTTCTGCCCACTGATGTAACTTGTCCGTGGGTGGATGGCCACTCTTAAGGTTCTTCCTGGGGAGGGAGGGGGTCCTCCTGTTGTCACTCCCAGGGCTTGCTGGTCACCCCCACCCCCACTGCCCACCACCCTGCGATTCCGCTGCATCTTGAGGCCAGCCCCAGCTGTGGCCTCCAGCTGAGCCCTTCTGATGTGTGACTCCTTGCAGCTGGTAGCCCTCAAACTTGTCTTCCCTGGTGACATTCGGTTACGGGGTTGTGGGCACCTGCTGAGCCAGGTTCAGAGCCTGGGGCCCTGGGCCCTCGGGTGGTGGTCCTAGAGACCACTTGGGCAAGCCCCACCCTCTCAGTCAGTGAGCCCTTTGCCTGGGCTCCGTGGGCACAAGGACAGGCCAGTGCAGTGGCTGAGCTCTGGGCTGGAAAAGCGTTTCCTCTCCTCGCAGGCACCTGGGCTGGAGGAAAGATTCCCTTAGACTTGGGAGGAAAAAGCCAAGCTCCTCAAGTGCAAGAAGTTGGGGGAGGGAAGGGACTGGCCACTCCTCTCTCCTGTCTGCTCTTGTCTCCGTCCGGGGAGGGGCTAGGAGGCACATCAAAGAGGGCTCCATCTGTGGGGTGGCCACCCAGCATGAGTGGCGTGCCTCCTCTTCTCCAGGACCTTCTAGCGGTCTCTGGGGTGAACCATTGTCAGTTAGCTTTATCCCATGTTCCCCCTGCCCTCCACTCCCACCCTAGGCTGATTGGATCCGAGATGTGCCCTTGGCCCCAAGAGATAGAGACAGGATCCGTGTACCTTCCAGTCCAGATAGGCTCATGGCTTCACACCCAACTCAGGAGCTCTGGGTCTTTAGGGTGGCCTCCCAGATTTGCACAAGGACTCTCCAGCTGCAGGCAGAAGGACCTGGGGACAGAAGACCAGGCCTGGTGTGTACCTACTATGAGTCACACACTGGGTTGAGGATGACACATGGGATTTCCCTACCCTTTGAAGGAGGTGCCATTAGCATCCCCATTTTACAGATGAGACAGCTGAGGCTCTGGGGGCTGGAGTGACAAGCCCAAGGTCACAAGGCTGATGAGTGGTACTCTGAGGGTCATCAGTTGTTTCCTGGAGGTCACCTCATATCTCCCCACACTGTCATCTCCTTGTCTCCATACCCACTGCTAAACTGGTATGGGGACAAATTCTTGTGGAGTCAAAGAATAAATGAATGAATGAGAGTGAGGATTATGTTTCTATCAGTGGGTCGGTTTATTTTTGGGCTGTTTCTGGACTTTGGAAAAGTGATACACTGGCCACGAGTGTTCCCATTTGCCAGATGGGGAAACAAAGTCTGAGGCCCCTAGTGAGGATGGAGTCCACCCCCTCCCCACCCCCCGGGCACCTGAGCTGGAGGCATGTCCAGTGCAGCTCCTGCCTGTGCTTTGGGCAACAGCTTGTGAGCCAGGAAGCAGCAGGCTGGCCGGACGGCTCTCTTTTCCCTCTCTCTTCTCTCTGTCCCCATCCCGAAGGTAAAAAGTTCACGCGGGCGGCCATCCGTCGCAGGCTGTCAGGCGGCCGTGCAATCTCTCTGTGGTTTTATTACTTAAAATCGGCACGGTGTCCGGGCTGGGGAATTTTCCAAGGTGTTTGAGGCTGCCACGGGCCCCATTTATATTGTGCCTGAGTTTCCTTCCCAGTCTCCTTGAGACAAGTGACCAGCAGGTCCCGCTGTGAAGGCCGTATCAGTCATTTGCCAACTGGAGCCGGGCCGTGAATTATCAGGGGATGGTGTGGTGGGGAGCGCGGGCCGGGGGCGCGGGGTGACCGTAAACATGTCCCGGGAACGTGTCTCCCATCACTCACGTGCAGATAGCAGATGGAGGCACACACGCGGCCCCGATCTCTAAATCTCAGCCTGACCTGGGAGAGAGATGGAGGTGACTTTCAAGGGAGTCCATCTGCAGGCCAACTTGGACTAGAAGTTAACGGCAGGTCGGGTTTCCCTGAGGGTGGGACCTTCTGGTTAGTTCATGTACACATTTATTTATGTTTTCACTCCATGAAACTTTATTATTGAGCATCAGTGACGAGGGTGTGCATTTTGGGTTTCTTGAAAGATACAAAATGAGGGTCTTGGTTTTATGGGGATGAAGAGGTCCCAGAGTCAGCCTCCTGTGATCCCCGCTCTATGGTCCTTTGTCTCCTTGCCCTAGCTTGAGTTCCATGCCAGCTCACCCTGTTGTTCTGTCTGGGACCAAGAAGCTTGCTGTGGGTAATGGAAGAGGAGACTGTGCCCAGGAGAGGGGCCGCTGTCCTGTCTGGTGGGGAGTTATCTTCCCTGGGACAACTGCTCCATGCCAGGCTCTGCAACAGGCACTTACTCACCCAGTCTCATCAAACCCTGCAACCCTGTGACATGGGGACCATATCACCGCATTTTATAGGTGAAGTTAAGGAAACTTCCAAGGTCATCTGGTGACTTGAAGCTAGAACTTGGGCTTCAACCCAAGTCAGTAAGCCCCTAAAGCCCCTGGGAGGAGGATTCTGGCTGCTGCCTGCAGTCTGGGAGGGGTGTCTGAGGGCCCTGAGAGGGGGGCACTTGTATCCCATCCACCAGCCACTGACATCTGGGTGTGGGGTCTCACCTGACCCTCCAGTCCACCCTTCCATCCAGTCCCCGATAAAGGGGATACTTGGGCAGAGGACAGAGATGGGAGACAGGAACAGGTCCTCCGAACTTAGGAGAAGGGCAGGGAGAGGAGAAGTAAGGTGTCGAGGGCAGGGAGGAGACAGGGAAGGCAGGTGTTCAGACAGACTCGGAGATGGTGGACACTTTGTCTTCAAACTTTTGTGTCTTTTCTTCTCTCATCTGTCTTCATGCTTGCGTGCTAAGTCGCTTTAGCCATGTCTGAGTCTTTGTGATGCTGTGGACTGCAGCCCACCAGGCTCTTCTGCCCATGGGGTTCTCCAGGCAAGAATACTGGAGTGAGTTGCCATGCCCTCCTCCAGGGCATCTTCCCGACCCAGGGATTGAACCCCTGCCTCGTTTCCTGCATTGGCAGGCAGGTTCTTTACCACTAGTGCCACCTGGGTAGCCCATCTGTCTCCATGATCTTGGGCAAATGACATCGCCCTCTGAGCCTCAGTCTCCTCACCTGTGAAGTGGGGATTATAGAACTGGTTGCTTTGAGGACTTAAGAGCAGGCTGACCAACTTGTCCTGGTTCTCCCGAGATTTTGCTGAAGTCAGCACCCAAAGTCCCCCATCCTGCAAACTCCACTGTGCATGAGTGCTCAGTCACTCAGTCGTGTCTGACTCTTCTGTGACCCCGTGGACGGTAGCCCATGATTACCAGGACTACAGGGATTTTCCAGGCAAGAATATGGGAGTGGGTTGCCATTTCCTACTCCAGGGGATCTTCCCGACCCAGGGATTGAACCTGCGTCTCCTGCATCTCCTTGGCAGGCAAATTGGAAGGACTGATGTTGAAGCTGAAACGCCAATACGTTGGCCACCTGATGTGAAGAACTGACTCATTGGAAAAGACCCTGATGCTGGGAAAGATTGAAGGCAGGAGGAGAAGGGGACGACAGAGGATGAGATGCTTGGATGGCATCACTGACTCAATGGACATGAGTTTGAGTAAACTCTGAGAGTCAGTGATGGACAGGGAGGCCTGGCGTGCTGCAGTTCATGGGGTCACAAAGAGGCGGACATGACTGAGTGACTGAACTGAACTGAGCCACCTGAGAAGCCCCACAAAACCCCCAGTGCCTGACAAATCGGGAGAGCGGTCACTCTGGGAGAAAGAATGACCTGAGCCTTCAAGTGCCCAGCACACAGCAGCCTCTGTGAACACGCACCCCTGCCTGAATCTGTGTCTCTCGTGGGCCTTCTTGGATCCTCTGGTCTCCATTCCTGTGTTTCCACCGTGTTTGCTCCAAGTGTCACTCCCTGGCTCTCTGACGGTTCCCTGATGTCCTCGTCTCCATATCAACCTCTTCCTCATGTCGCTCGAACATTCTTCCCCCCCCCCCACCCGTCTCTCTCTGCTTCATCCCAGCCCCGTCCCTGTCCTGTATATCCCACTTCTCCGTTCTCTGCCCTCCTCCTGGTTCTCAGGGTCAGGCCCCCAATCTCTGTCCTGCGTGAGAGCATCCGCTCCGGACCGTGGGCTGAAGAGTCAGGTGGAGGCCCCAGGCTCCCTTCACAGTGAGTGACCCTGAGAGCCTGCCCAAGGCCCTGAGACTGCGCGGAGGGTCCTGAGAGCCAGTTCCGGTCCGCAAGAGGGACGGGACCAGGAGGGTCCATTATCCAGCCCCACCCACCACCCTGGACCTGGGCCGCTCACCTGGAGAGGGAAGAGGCCTGCACAGCCTGCCTGGCAGAAGCCCTCAGCCTGTCTGGGCTCAGACAAGGACTGACTCTTTCAAAGATAATTTATTGGCCGATACCTCATTGCACATGGTAATAGCTTGTGCTTAAATAATGATAAGCTTGATTGCCGTGCAGTCGTTAAACTTTTTTCCCATTCAGTTTAACTGACCATTTTGTGTGTGGTTTGGAAGAAGGGGGGAGAGAGAGCCCGGTCATTATCCCCGGCCTGAAATGGGAGTTAATTTCTAATGAAGGTATAATTTTATTCTGATGATTTTACATTTAATTAACTAAAGCTACAAGTAATTTGAAATTATATGGTGATGGGGCCTCACTTTGGGGATCACAGAGGGCAGAGAAGGGGAGCTGAGGGTGGGGGGAACAGAGGGGCAGGGGTGGCCAGGGAGCAGGGCTGGGTGGGGAAGAGGGACAGAGGGAAGGGGACCCTGGGTCAAGCAGAGGTGGTTGGGGCCAGTTACTTCTCAACCCTTCTTGGCAGGAAGCTCTGTGGTTTCCACTTTACAGGTGAGGAAAGGAAGGCTCGGAGAAACGAAGGAATAGATGACTGTACTTTGATCTTTCTCCCCATTCCCTCCTTGTTCTGGAAACATCAGCTCCGTCTTTACAGCTCCTCCTCCCCCAACTCTATCCAATGGCACTGCCGTGTTGTTCCATAGTCTTGACGCCGAGCAGCACTGGGTTGGGCCAGTGACACTGTTTCCAGGGATTTTTAAACTGGGGTGTGAGAGAGTCAGGCGCCTTTGATGGCTGAAGGATAAAAGTTGCTTTTCTTTCCTATCTAATTTAACTTCCGTTCAGGTTGGGGCACACATCTGAAGAGGATAGCTGAATGCAATTTCACGTACGCTTTGCACCCATGTTACCATCGCCCAAGAACAAGCTCCCTGGAAGGCTCCCTCAACTCTTCTTTCCAGTCAATGCCTCCCCCGAAACTAAGACCATTGGCTAGTTTTGCTCTTTCTGGGCTTTGTGCAAAAATCTAATAGCACCTGTTTGATGTCTGGCTTCTTTTGTTCTACATTATGTTTAGAAAATCATCCAGGTTGGCGTTATGTTGCCGTAGTTTCGCAGTTTGTCCCTTTACCTCGCTGTGTAGGATCCGTTGTGTGGACTCGCTACCATTTGCTAATTCATTCTCTTGTTGATAGACATTCATGTTGTCTCCGGGTTGGTGCAACCATGGTCATTCTCATCCTTGTTTTCTGGAGGGATGAATACTCACTCTCTTGAGTGTACGCCAGGAGATTCCTTGGTTCTGTACATTTGTCTTTCTCAAGCTTTAGAAAATGCGGCCGCACTATCTCCCAAAGCGGTCCTGCTGCTCTCTGCTCCTCTTACCAACCTCGGAGAGTTCAAGTATCTCCACGTTCTGACACTTTCTGTTGCCAGTTCCTTTATATTTAGCCATCTGGGCAGGGGCATCGTGTACCACTTTGAATTCTCCTGATGACTAATGATGCCGATGACATTAACAGCTCTTCTAGGCTTTCTTGCCCCTTGGATGGCCTCTTCTGTGAAGTGCCTGTTCGAGGCTTTTGGCCATTAAAAAAAAAATAGGGTGTCTGCTTTTTTCTTATTTCTTTCTCAGTGTTCTTTATATATTCTGCTTTTTTACTCTCTTAAAGGTGCTTTGATTGCCAGGAGCTCTTTAATTTTAATGGAGTCAAAAGGTAAAGCTCTAAATGTAGAACTAAAAGGCTACTGTTGGTCATGTTTTTCACTCTGGACAAAAGCCAGACTCCAGCAAATGAAGGAAGTGAAATCCCTGTTCTGAGAGAGAGAAAAAGAATCCTGCCACCTTCCTCATTTCCAGTCCAGCAGCCCCCAGGCCTGGCTCCATCCCTCCCCTCCTGTGGCCTGAACATTCTACCCATCCTTCCATGCTACGATGTCCTTGATTCCAGCATCCTTCCGATAAAATCCCCCTTTAGCTTAAGCTCATTCACATTGAATTTTCTTCTCATGCAACCTGATGATCCCCATTTCACAGAGGTGAAAACTGAGGCTCAGGGAGATGTCATGATTTGTTCCAGGTGCCAGGGCGCTTAGTCTGGGGTTGAATTAAAGCCCCAGCTCACTATGAGGGTGACTCAGGAGACCATGGTGAAGGGTTTGGGGATACAGCAGAGAGAGGTCAGGGTATGGGATGAGAAGGTGGAGTGACTGAGCCCTAGGGACTGAGAGGTGGGTCAGAGGGAAGAAGATCCGAGTCAGGGATGTGCTCTGGGCTGGAGGCAGCAGGTGAGGTGGAAATGGGGACTCACAGTGAGATACAGGCTGGGAGAAGCCTGGGTAGGGGGTTCAAACTCATGGAACAGACAGTAGGATGGTGGTTGCCAGGGGCTGGGTACAGTGGGAGGGGATGGCCACAGGGCACTCTCTGTTCCATGAGTTTGACTATGTTAGTTTCCACATGTAAGTGAGTTCACAGGGTATTTGTCTTTCTGTGTCTGACTGAGGGTTTTAAGGAAGGGGTTCAGGGATGGCACAGTTTCCCCAAAGACAAGGTCCCCTCTGTCTGGTTCACTCCGTACTCCAAGTGCCTGGAACACAGCTGGCCCAGACACAGCTGTTTAGTGACAGTCTGCTGAATGAATGAATGACCGATGGGTGTGAAAGGAGTGTGGACAAGCAGTTAGCATCAGGTGGTCATGGATTCTCCCACCAAAGCAGGGGTGTGAATCCCAGACACACTCAGGAGGGCATTTCCATGGAGGGTGATGAGAACACCTGGGGCAGCAGGCTTGTGAGGTGGGCAGATGTCAAAGAGCACCCGAGGCCTGGGCCAGGGATGCTTAGACTGCCTTGTCTAGTGCGGAGGTCCAGTGGTTTGGGGGCCAGTGGAAGCCACCGAGCCATGGCTCATACAGAGTCAAATCCCTTTTGAAGTCAAACCTGTGGTTCAGCCAGGATTGAGGTGCCTAGGACTGCTCCCAGGATGTGTTTCTGTGTGGCTTGTCACTCAGCATGTTTTCAAGCAAAGTCCTAGCATTCCACTTTGTCCAGAGCAGGCTCCCTAACCAGACACAGGTCAGACGTCTGAGTGTCTGAGCTCGACTGTGTCAGGGCTTGACTGCTGACTAGGAAGGAGTCAGCAATTTGCTTTCATTTCATTTTCCAGCTCCAAATGATTGTGATTGGGCATAATATTAAGAAGAGCTCCAAGGCCACATGTAGGCTCATTGGGAAAGAATGTGGTGATCCATTAGTGATGCCTGCCACAGTCGTGGGTGCAGACCATGGTAGAACGAACTGTGCATTTATTTCCTTGATAAGGTAAGCTCAGACACTGGGTGCTGAGCTGAGGTCAGGAGCCAGGGAGAAAGTTAAGTCAGAAACCAGCAAGTGGCTGAGATCAGAAATTAGCTAAAGACTGAAGTCAGTAACCAGATTATGGAATAATGTCAGGAACCAGAGAACTGCCAAAGTCAGAAGCAGACAGTGATGGACATTAAGAGCCATCAGTGGGATGGTGTCCTGGAGTCCCGTTGAGCCTCTAGGAGCAGGATGCTCTGATACTTGGCATGTCAGCCACGACACATGTGGGAAATTGTTGTCATGCATTCCACTGACCTGACATCCCTCAGCCTGAAAACTTGCCAGCTCTTTCACCTGGTGGTGCCCTATTTTTTGTTTTATAAGAGCTTTTTGGATATAGAGGAAAACAATAGAATGTGGAAGAGTAGAGATCTCTTCAAGAAAATTTGCTATTTAAGGAACATTTCATGCAAGCATAGATACAATAAAGGATAGAATCGGTAAGGACCTAACAGAAGCAGCAGAGATTAAGAAGAGGTGGCAAGAATACACAGAACAGTACAAAAAAGATCTTAATGACCCAGATAACCATGATGGCGGGGTCACTCACCTAGAGCCAGATATCCTGGAGTGTGAAGTCAAGAGGGTCTTAGGATGACTGCAAACAAACCTAGTGTAAGTGATGGAATTCCAGCTGTGCTGTATCAGATACTAAAAGACGATGTTGTTAGAGTACTGCACTCAATATGTCAGCAAATTTGGAAAACTCGGCAGTGGCCACAGGACTGGAAAACGTCAGTTTTCATTCCAATCCCAATAAGCACAATGCCAAAGAATGTTCAAACTACCATACAATCGTGCCCATTTCACATGCTAGTAAGATTATGCTTAAAATCCTTCAAGCTAGGCTTCAGCAGTATGTGAACAGAGAACTTGCAGATGTACAAACGGGATTTAGAAAAGGCAGAGGAACCAGAGATCAAATTGCCAACACCTATTAGATCATAGAGAAAGCAAGGGGATTCCAGAAAATAATCTTCTACTGCTTCATTGACTACACTAAAGCCTTTGACTATGTGGATCACAACAAACTGTGGAAAATTCATAAAGAGATGGGAATACCAGATCACCTTACCTGTCTCCTGAGAAACCTGTACGTGACTCAAGAAGAAACAGAACCGGACATGGAACAATGGACTAGTTCAAAATTTGGAAAGGAGTACGTCAAGGCTGTATATTGTCACCTTGCTATTTAACTTCTGTGCAGAGTACATCATGTGAAATGCCAGGCTGGATGAATCACAAGCCAGAATCAAGACTGCTGGGAGAAATATCAATAACCTCAGATATGCAGATGGTACCATTCTAAAGGTAGAAAGTGAAGAGGAACTAAGCGCCTCTTGATGAAGATGAAAGATGAGAGTGAAAAAAACTGGCTTAAAACTCAACATTCAGAAAACTAAGATCATGACATCCAGTCCCATCACTTCATGGCAAATAGATGGGGAAAAATGGAAACAGTGACAGACTATTTTCTTGGGCTCCAAAATCACTGCTGATAGTGAGTGCACCCATGACATTGCTTGCTCTTTGGAAGAAAAACTATGACAAATCTAGACAGCATATTAAAAAGCAGAGCCATCACTTCGCCAACAAAGGTCTGCATAGTCAAAGCTATGGTTTTTCCAGTAATCATGTATGGATGTGGGAGTTGGATCATAAAGAAGGCTGAGCACTTTTGAATTGTAGTGCTGGAGAAGACTTGAGAGTCCCTTGGACAGTAAGGAGATCATACCATCAATCCTAAAGGAAATCAACCCTGAATATTCATTGGAAGGATTGATGCTGAAGCTGAAGCTCTAATAGTTTTGCAACCCTGATGAAAAGAGCCGACTTATTGGAAAAGACCCTGATGCTGGGAAAGACTGAAGCAACAGGAGAAGAGGGCAACAGAAGATGAGATGGTTAGACAGCAGCACCGAATCAACGGACATGAATTTCAGCAAACTCTGGGAGATACTGAAGGACAGAGGAGCCTGGTGTGCTGCAGTTCATGGAGTCACATGACTTAGCCACTGAACAACAGCAACCAAACAATCCCCCCACTTGAAGTATAAAAGTCAGTGGTTTTGAGTGTATTCAAAGGCTTGTACAACCATTACCACGATCAGTTTTAAAAGATTTTCATCACCTCAAAAACAAACTCTGTGCCTATTAGCCCTCCCCATCCCTCTCAGCCGCTGACAACCATGAACTTACTTTCCGTCTCCGTGGATTGCCCATTGTGGACACTTCATGTAAACGGAGTCATCTAACATGTGGCCATCGGAAACTGCGTTCTTTCACTCTATTTAATGTTTTCAAGGTTCACCCGTGTTGTCACATGTATCAGAACTTCATTCCTCTTTATTGTTGAGTAATACTCCATCACTGGATATATCATCTTTTGTTTATTCATTCATCAGTTTGATGGACATTTGGATCTTTCCACTTTCTGGTTATCATGAATAACACTGCTATGAACACTCATATACAAATTTTTGTGTGGACATATGTTTTCATTTCTACTGGGTATCTACTTAGGAGTATAATTGCTGAGTTACATGGTCATCCCGTGTTTAACCTTTTGAAGAACTGCCATTCTGTTTCCCAAAGTGGCTGCACCATTTTGCATCCCCATCAGCAGAGTATGAGGGCTCCAGTTTTTCCAAATCTTTGCCAACACTTGTTATCTGTCTTTTTGATGGTACTCTATGTGGGAGTGACCTTGCGTTTTATTGTGGCATTGATTTGCATTTCCCTAATGGCTAGTACGGAGAAGGCAATGGCACCCCACTCCAGTACTCTTGCCTGGAAAATCCCATGGGCGGAGGAGCCTGGTGGGCTGCTGTCTATGGGGTCACACAGAGTCAGACACGACTGAAGCGACTTAGCAGCAGCAGCAGCAGCAGCAATGGCTAGTAAGGCTGAGCATTTTTTTTCACAGGCTTATTGGCCATTTGTATACTGGCTACTCAGATATTTTTTTGGTCCAATTTAAAGGTGGGTTGTCTTTGTGTGGTTGAGTTGTAAGAGTTCTTTATATACTCTGGATTGTTGTTGCTGTTCACTTACTCAGTTGTGTCTGACTCTTTGCGACCCCATGGACTGGAGCACACCAGGCTTCCCTGTCCTTCACTATCCCCTGGAGTTCACTCAAACTCATGTCCATTGGGTTGGTGGTATCATCCAACTTCTTTCGCCCCCTTCTCCTACTGCCCTCTATCTTTCTGGATACCAGACCCTTATCCGATATATGGCTTGCAAATGTTTTTCCCATTTTGTGGTTGCCCTTCCCTTTCTTTTCAGACATATATTTATTTGGCTGTGTTGGGTCTTAGTGGCGGTGCAGGGATCTTCAATCTTGGTTGCCAGGTGAGGGATCTTTAGTTGCAGCAGGTGGGATCTACTACCCTGACCAGGGATTGAACCTGGGCCCCCTGCATCGGGAGCATGGAGTTTTAGCCACTGGACCACCAGGGAACTCCTGATTTTCCCTTTCTTCACAGTGTATTTTGAAGTCCAAATTTATTTATTTACTTATTTATTTGATTTTTAGTTCTAGCTTCCTGGTCACTACAGCCACCACCAGGGCTGTGTAACCAGCACCGTAATTCCAGGAAGCAAGCAGACTCTTTTCCCACAGTATGTTCCAGGTACTGTATCGCTCTGACTAATGGAGAGAAAAGCTATCGACATTAACCACACTGCTCCAGGAAGTTGCTAGTGACATTCTGTTGACCATGGTACCTAGAACAGAAACTCCTCAGAAATCACCTCTCCAAAGCTATCATCAAAATATGATGTCCTCCTTATTTATTTTTCATTTGGTTACTGTGCTTTCGACGTTGTATCTAACAAACCATTGCCTGATCCAAGATTTGCATGAATGCTTTTCTTCTAAGCATTCTAAGGGGGCTTCCCTGGTGGTTCAGATGGTAAAGAATCTACCTTCAATGTGGGAGGCCTGGGTGCGATCCCTGGGTTGGGAAGATCCCCTGGAAGAGGGCATGGCAACCCACTCCAGTATTTGGGCCTGGAGAATCCCCCTGGACAGAGGGGCCTGGTGGGCTATAGTCCACGGGGTTGTAAAGAGCTGGACACAACTGAGAGACTTTCACTTTTTATTTTAGGAGTTTTAATTTTAACTTTTATGGTGTTTGATCTATTTTGAATTAATTTTTGCATATGATGTGAGATAAGGGCCTACCTTCATTCTTTTACATGTGGATCTCCATTTTCTCAGCACCATTTATTTTTGAAAAGAATATTCTTCTTCCATTGAATTGTGTTGGTACTATTGTCAAATGCCAGTTAACCTTAAATATGAGAGTTTGTTTCAACTCAGTTCAGTTGCTCAGTCATATCCAACTCTTTTCGACCCCACAGACTGCAGCACGCCAGCCTTCCCTGTCCATCACCAACTCCAGGAGCTTGCTCAAACTCACATCCATAAAGTCAGTGATGCCATCCAACCATCTCATCCTCTGTCATCCCCTTCTCCTCCTGCTTCAGTCTTTCCCAGCATCAGGGTCTTTTCCAATGAGTCAGTTCTTTGCATCAGGTGGCCAAGGTATTGGAGCCTCAGCTTCAGCATCAGTCCTTCCAGTGAATATTCAGGACTGATCTCCTTTAGGATTGAGGGTTTGTTTCTGGACTCTCAGTTCTATTCCACCGATTGTGTGTCAGAACTCACACTAGGTACCATACAGTGTTGATTCCTATTACTTTGTAGTAAGTGTTGAGATCAGATAGTGTGAGTCCTTCAACTTTGCTCTCTTTCAAATTTGTTTTGACTCTTCTTGTTCCCTTGCATTTCCATACAAATTTCAGGATCAACTTGTCCATTATGCAAGAATGAAGCTGGGAGTTTGTTAAAGATTGCATTTAACATGCACATCATTTGGGAGATATTGCCATTTTTGAAATATTGCCTTCCCATCCATGAATATAGGCTATCTCTTCTTTTATCTAGATCTTATCTACTTTCTTTAAACATTTTATAGTTTTCAGAGTATTGCATTTCCTTTGTTAAATTTACTCCTTAGTATTTAACTCTTTTTGATTCTGTTGTAAATGGGATTTTCTTAACTTCATTTTTTATTTGTTCATTGCTAATATATAGAAATACAGTTGATATTTGTATATTGATCTTATATCTTGCAACCTTGCTTAACTTTTTATTAACCCTAATAGTTTTTTGTGTGTGTGGATTTCTTGACATTTTTCTATATGCAAGAATTTTCTCATTCTCATCTACATATGAGACAGTTTTCTTTCTTTCCAACATGGACGCTTTTTATTCCTTTTTCTTGCCTGACTGCTCTGGCTAGAACTTCCAGTACAGTGCTAAATAAAGTAGGGGGAAAGACATTCTTATCTTGTTCCTGGTGTTAGGGCAGTGAGGGTTGCTGGGTGAGGGAACAGGTTTAAGGGAAAGGGAATTAGGACCTGAAGGATGGCTGAAGGTCATGTGGCAGGTGGCAAGAGGTCAGGATTTGGGAGCTGGCAGTTCCTGGGCGATAACTGCACCCTGAGAGAGGACCCACTGCCCAGGACCGTGTGTGCCCTGGGAGGACCCTGGGGAAGGACTGCCTGGTTGGGGGGCTCCTCTCTTCAAGCCAGAGCCTGTGTCCTCCTCCAGAGGGCAGCCCCATGAGACCATCAGTGGGCGGTGGTCAGGGCATGAGATAGATCTTTCTGCCAGGTTTGGGGAGGAGACTAACTACCAGCCAGAAGTGGTAGCTGGATAGGGGTGGGGGACAGTGCTCAGAGCTGGACATTCATGCATTCATTCATTCAACAGACATTGATTAAGCACCTACTATGTGCTACCTTGATCTAGGTTCTAAACAGAAATGGTGACAGACAGTGAACAACAGAGACAAGGAATGAGTATATTACACAGTTCCTTAGGGACTTCTTAGGAATGGCAGAGATGCCCTATTCCTAAAGATGGAACCAGCCCCTCCCTGGTGGTCCCTCGCCTGTTCCCCCTTTCCTGCCACTTTTCCCCATCACCCCTCTTCCTCCTTTCTGTTTGGGAAATCACCCCACTGCCATCTGCGGTGGCCATCTCCTGGGTCCTCACTGAAAGGGCACAAGGATGGCTGCTGGGGTGGGCTGGGGCTCATTCTAGCCCTGGGGAGGCACAGTGCTGGGCGTGGGCAATCTCTGTTGCCATGATGCGGGGTGCCGCTTCCTTTGTGCCCCACTTATCTGCCAGACACAGCCTGAGGGACTGCCATGGGCTCACAAAGGCCCTGCCCTGAACTGAAGGACTCCCCAGGGCATGGGGATGAGGGTGAATAGCAGCATCTGGATAACTCACCTGGGAGGGGCAGGCTGCTCCTCCCTGTGAGCAGCATCCCCACACAAGGATTGCACACGCATGCGTGCTGCTTCCAGCAGCCCTCTGAATCTGCATGTGAGTGAATTCCTGAATGGATGTGTATATTCCTTTGCAAGTGCATGTGTGCCCGGGTTCACTGTGTGTGCATGGATTGTGTGTACATGGATTGTGTGTACACGGCAGTTCACAGGTGTGCAGGCCTCTGAATTGTGTGTGTGTGCCTGCATGTGAGTGTATGTGTCTGTCCATGACTACAAGAGGATGTGTGCTTTGACCTGTGCCTCCCCATGACCACCTGTTTGTGGTCTTGTATGTCACTGTTCGACTGTGTACACGAAAGTCAGCACACACGTGGCAGAGGTACAAGGGCAAAGTCTGAACTTTCAGGATGTTCTGGGTCAGGTTTTCCCTGGTAACGGGTGTGCCTGAGATTGCAGATTAGGAAGTAAAATGTGGGGCAAACCTGGACCACAAGGACTCTGTGCGTGAACACGTGTGGCCAGAGGACAGGTGTGCGTGCCACACCACCGTAATTGAGTTCTCGAAACACTGTGGTTCCTGTCCTTCACCCCCGTGCTCCAGTATGGCAAACAGTCAACTACTGCTGCCCAGCAAGTTTTCCACACTGAAGAATGCGGAGGGTCACCTCTCTCCTCCCACCCTCTACCCCTGGGGTACCTGCATACTAAGTTATCTCGCTCGTGTCTGACTCTGTGTGACCTTATGGGCTGTAGTCTGCCAGACTCCTCTGTCCATGGGATTCTCCAGGCAAGAATACTGGAGTGGGTTGCCATGCCCTCCTCCAGGGATCTTCCTGACCCAGGGATCGAACCTACATTTCTTACGTCTTCTGCATCGGCAGGCAGGTTCTTTACCACTAGGCCCACCTGGGAAGCCCCACCTCAGGGGTACCCTGGTTTTTAAGAACTTAAGGTCCCAGGCAGTGGCCTCCTCTTCTTCCTCACCTCCCCCAAGCCCAGGCTGGGAGAGGTGAAGTGGGGGATGAGTATACTGAGTGGTGGGCAGGTAGGTGGTGTAGGAGATATCTGGCAGGGCAGTGGCAGCTGTGGGGCTTAAGAAAAGGCCCAGGGTGCCACTCATGGAGCAGGGTCTGAGGGGTGAGCGGGGCTGGGGACCCCCTTTTGGGGAGGAGTTCTGGGTGGGAGGGGCTGGCAAGGAGGGAGGCAGTTAGTGCAGGGAAGGGGCGATCAGGGAGGCCTGGAGAGCAGGAGCCACAAGGCCCTGTGCACCGCGAGACTTGGGTTCGTGCAACTTTCTTGCACCTGTTCTTCACAACTGACTCCAATTTACAGATGAGGCAAGTCAGGCTCGTGGAGCTTCATCCCGCTGGTCAGCCCAGACCAGAACGGCCAGGCCACAGACCCAGGGCTGGACCACGGCCCCAGCCGAAGGGACAGGACATTTCCCGTACTCAGAGGTGAGGTCCTGGACTAAGAGGTTGGGGTGAGGGATGGGGTGGCCCCTTCAGAGCCCCAGGGGGTTGCTCTGAAACAGAGCATCAGAGACATGTGAAGGGAGAGAATTTGACCTGCTTGGGTGGCGATAGCCACTGGGGACACCCATACAGGGGCCAGTGAGAGGGGCCTGAGTGGACAGGCTTCCGAGCCCACCAGAGACACCCTCTGGGGACGCCCAGACAGACTTGAGTGTCTCTGGGGGTTGGTGAAATACTGCAACATGCAGGTGAGGTGGGGAACCAGCAAGAATCATGTACTGTGGCTACTGTGACCTCATTTATGCACACAAGCAGCGGTGCTGGGGCATTTGGGGGTTCCTCACTCAGGCTGGAGGAAAAGGGGGTGCCACAGTCAGAACAAGCCCCTTGGGAACTTGACTCTGGGTTCAAATTCCAGCTCTGCCTCCCCCACCTTGGCCAAGTATGCCTCACCAACCACTCTCAGCCTCAGTTTCCACATCTGTAAAATGGGGCTAATAATACCATCTCCCCTATAGCAGCAGTCCCCAAGATTTTTGACCCCAGGGACCAGTTTTGTGGCAGAGTTTTTCCACAGGTAGGGGTGTAGAAGGGTGATTTCAAGATGCTTCAAGCACATTACAGTTATTGTGCACTTCATTTCTATTATTATTACATCAGTTCCCTCTCAGATCATCAGGCATTAGATCCCGGAGGTTGGGGACCCCTGCCCGATAGGACTGTTTTGAGGCCTTAATGAGATAATCGGTTCAAAGTGCTCATTAGAACAGGGCCTGCCAGGGAGGACAGACAAGCCTGAAGCCTCTGTCGAGTGGACTGTACTCCCTCTGCACCAACTTCCAGGCCAGAGGTGTCACCCTGTAATTATCTTTCGGGGCACAGACCCCCATGGTATTTCTGGTGAGTTTATGAGTCTGGGAGATTAGCTGCTCTGAGAAGAATCTCGTCCTCCCTGGCCTGGGGAGGGACAGGGTGCCAGGGTGAGCTGTGTGTGGAAGTGGCCGTGAGTGATGCTTTATGGGGCCTGTAAAAGCTGCTGACCCCGCTCCTGGACTTAATGAGATGAACAGGGCCGTGGCAGCCTCCAATAACCTGCAACTCCAGCTGAGCCCAGCTGACCCGACACGGGGCAGGAACAGGCCTCAGCTCTGCCCTGAGACCCGGCAGGTTAGGGTGAGGGTACGGAAGAGGGGGACAAAGAGGCCCACGCCCCACATTCTGGGGTGCAGGAGCGCTGGACACAGACCCCAAGCCCTCCCTGCCCAGCTGGGGCGTCATGGGTGCAGAATCAGACAGACCCAGGGCCCGTGGGGTCTTGGACAAGCCAGTTCTTGTCCTGGGCCTGTTTCCTCTTCCATGATGCAGCGATTAGAATCCACATCTGTGGATTGTCCTGAGATTTGAGGAGAAGAATGAGTGAGCCTGGTGCCCAGAGCCAGGGCCCCAGTAAAGTGTTGATAGCTTAGGTCCTCAGGGTACTCCCCGCTTGGTCCCTCAGCCGAGGTTCGTTTGCATTTGGGCCTCTGCTCCCCAAAATGAACTGGGGTGCAGTGCGCCTGAGCTGGGGGGTGAGCAGAGGCTGTGCTGCTTGTCTTCAAGAATGGAGAGGAATGTGAGGGGTGGAGGAGGGCAGACGGTGGCAGGGCCTACGCTCAGACTACGCACCCCGCCGCCTGGGTGGAGTGCCAGCGTCTCTCTGGGGACCTTCTGCCAGGCTGGCTGGTCAGGACAGGACATGGTCCTTCCACTCAGCCATGCTCATCTCTCTGTCCATCTGTCCAGGGACCTCTGTCAGCAAATGTCCCTTGGCACTTCCTCAGGGACAGCCCCTTACAATCTGTGTTTTTTCCAATCTTTACGACACTCTGTGCAGACAAGGAACCTGAGGCCAGAGGGGCCAAGCCCCTTGACTGAGTAAGGGGCGGATGTAGAAGTCCACCCCATCCAGTGCCCTGTGTCCTTGGCGCCCCCTGCAGGTTTGGGCTGGAATAGAAGGGAAGTGGGGGTTGGGGGACTTCCCAAGCATTAGGTATCTGCCCCTGCCTGGCTCAGCCCTTACAACTCAACCTCAGCTTCCCTGCCCAGCACTCCAGGTCTCCATGGGGGCCAGATTCGGCTCTGAATCTGACTCGGTTTTTGAGCACTCTCTGTTCCTCTCTTCTGCCCCTCCCCTCTTCTCCCCAGCTTTTGTTTTCTAAACAGCAGGGCCAGTGAGGGTCTCCATGGGGGGGTGAAAGCAGTGAACACACCAAGGGGCCATCCCCCCAGACTCCTCCCTCCTCTCTCCCACCTTGTCAATTGCTCCTTCGCCCACTAACTTCAAGTCTTTTTTTTTTTTTCCTTAAATCAAAGTCTGAGCAGTCCTCAGACCAATGCATTGCCTTAAGAACGTGGAAGAGATCCCACTTTGAGGGGGCTGGCCTGAGAATCCCATGGACAGAGGAGTCTGGCAGGCTACAGTCCATAGGATTGCAAAGAATCAGACACTACTGAAGCGCTCCCTTTGGGTGGGACGGGGCTGGCCCTCCTCTCTCTTGCTCCCTCAGCTCTGCTTCTGATGTGACAGACAGTCCCTACTTTCCCACAGGGTGTGTGGGAGGACCTAGTGAGACCCAGAAAAGCCCCTAGAAAAGGGCCTGGCACATAGTAGGCCCTTGGCTCAGGGGAATTCTCTTGCTCTGACCCCAGCCCAGGCTCACCCCCAAGATGGCCTCCAGCTTTGCATGAGGGGTGGACTCCCTGATTCCACTGCAGCTTCTTTTCCAGGCACCGTCCAGCAGCCAGATCTGCCCTCTGGTGGGGTCTACTGAGGACCTGGGTGGTCCCAGACCTCCTCCCAAGAGTGTCCCTTTGCTTATGGGGATGTAGCCCCAGGGGATGTCTGTATGTGCTCACCTTTGGGGAGGCAGTGTGGGGACAGCCTGTCTCAGGGCCCTCCCACGTGGCTTGCACCTACCCTGCCCTCTCCCAGGCAGGCTTCCAGACCCCAGTCAGTCACCCCCCACCACCTGATGGGACCCGGACTATCTAGGACTCATCTAGTAAGACTGATCGCGTCCTATGAAGCAACAGAGTGCAGTGGTTGGAGCCTAGCTTCTGGTGCTGGGTTGGCTGGGGTTCAAATCCCAGCTCCTGTTTCCAAGCTGTGTGATCTTGGGTAAATTGCTTAACCTGTCTGTACCTCACACACCTAAAATTTGCCCCCCACTGATGAGGTAATTGCCCCACTGTCCCCACCCAACAGAGGAGGAAACGGTGGTCTCACTGCCTGATTCCAGAGGCCTCTGCTTACTCAACCCAGCCTCCTAACCAGAGGCCACAGGAGGAGTCTGTTACTGGTGGGAGGTACACCAGGCGGGGCCATGGCAGGGTGGGGGTCTGGTCTGGCTGTCCCTCAGAGGCCTGGTGAGCCCTGGCCTCACCAGAGACCCAATTGGACGAGAACTCCAATTAAAGGTAATTCCCCTTTTTCCTACCTTGAAATTCCTATTGATTTCCTCCCTAAATAGAAATTCCCATTGATTCCTTGTCTGTTCAGATTAGTGTCCTTGGCTGTGGCCTTCAGTGCATAATATCTCCCCGCTTCCACCCAGGCCCCAATAACTCTCCCCAAGGTGACCCTGCCACCCCACCCTGTGCTGGGCCCCATGGCTTCCCAGCTGGGCTGGGGGACAGTGGGTGGAGAGGGGTCCTGAACAGGGCTCTGGCTTCCCTCTGATAGCCATCATCCTACTTCTGCCCTTAATGGAGATGAGGAGGGGAGCACAGATGGAGATGTCACTAGACTTGGACATGGAACCACCTTGTCGGACCTGCCTCTGCCCATGAACTGTTGGTCTGTTGCCCCACGGAGACGCACAGAGGCATCAGTGCCAGGCATGAGCTGCCCGCATGGTCCAGGGGGCAGCCCCGCCCTCCCCCAGGCTCCTCTGCTCAGACTGGCGCACAATCACTGGCTGTTACATTTTCAGTTTTGGGAGCTTGTTGATGTCACACTGGTAGCTTGAAATCAACCATGGTGGGAGAATTTATACCATGTAAATTGGCAAATGGAACCACTCAGAGGGCCTCCTGGGTGGCGCCAGTGGTAAAGAACCTGTCTGCCAATGCAGGAGACATGAGAGACCCGAGTTCGATCCCTGGGTCAGAAAGATGCCCTGGAGAAGGAAATGGCAACCCACTCCAGTATTCTTGCCTGGAGAATCCCATCAACAGGCTGTCCCAGAGCCTGGTGGGCTACAGACCATGGGGTCGCAAAGAGTTGGACACAACTGAAGTGACTTAGCACCACTCAGGGTCTCTCTCCTTTCATCCCAATTGTGAAAGAGAGCCTGTTCTTAAGCTTTACCAGCACACCACTGCCCCAGACTCTGTCGCCCGCCTCTCATTCCTACCCAGGAACACTGGGTGCCTCTAGCTTTCTGAACTTTGGGAAGATCCCTTGGAGGAGGGCATGGCAACACACTCCAGTATTCTTGCCTAGAGAATCCCATGGACAGAGGAGCCTGGCGGGCTGCAGTCCACGGGGACTGAAGTGACTTCGCACCAGCTTTCTGAGCACAGTGATTTCCTTCCCAACTCCCTGCCTTGGCCGTGCTGTCCCCTCTGTCTGGAATGACCTCCCCATCCTTTCCTCCATGGGGAGATCCTTGATGACCCTGCTCGATTTCCTTTCTCTTCGTGTCCCTCTGCAAGGCCTGGGCTGGGTATACGGGGTTCAACAATAGGAAGACAGGCAGGCCCCTGTCCTCAGGCAGCTTGCAGTTGGGGGCCCAGGCTCAGAGCCAGCTGGGTCACCAGGAGCTGGGTGGGCTTGGGCAGTCACCGTGCTCCTGCAGCCCTCGGTGCCCTCTTTGTGCAGCGGGTCAGAACAATCCAAATCGTGGTCACCCCTGCCCCTGGGAGCAGGACCGAGCCTGGTGTGGGCTGGTGTCAGCTGGCTGAATGCTCTTACCCACGAGGAGATACTGATGCCTTCCTCATTTTTCCAGGAGGAAGATGAGACATAGAGAGGCGAAGGAACTGCCCTGACTCAGGTGACACTGCTGGTAAGTTGAGGGGCTGGGATTTGAGCCTGCGTGCATATCCCTCCCACCCCTGAGGGCCGTCGGCAGGGATGAAGCCCACCCTGTGTCCAGGAGGACACCTGGTTCTCCTCTGGAGCGCTGGCCAGTCTGGGTTAGAATGATCCAGGTCTGGCATGCCTCTCCCACCAGTCTGGGGCTTCCTTCAGGTGGGGGTCTGCATCTGATTCTCGTCTGTCCTAGTGTCCAGCCTGGGGCCAGACACTGAGGAGGCAGGAGGAAGAATCTGAGAAGTGGTCTCGGATAAGGGTGAGCAGGTGACTGGGGGAGAAGGAGGGTGCTCAATCACTCAGTCGTGTCCGACTCTTTGTGACTCCATGTACTGTAGCCCACCAGGCTCCTGTGGTAGGCTACAGAGGAAATTTCCAGGCAAGAATACTAGAGTGGGTTGCTGTTTCCTACTCCAGGAGATCTTCCTGACCTAGGGATTGAACTCGTGTCTCCTAGGTCTCCTGCATTGGCAGGCAGACTCTTTACCACTGTGCCACCTGGGAAGCCTGAGGAGGGAGGAGGAGGCATAACTCGGCTGGCCCCCCAACTCCCAGCCCCCACTTAACCCTGTGGGGGGACCCTGCCTCATGCAGTAACTGCTGCCTGCCTCCGTTCCCCTACCACTAGAACTGGAACCTGGAGCCGCCCCCAGCTTGTACTGGTTGGAGGTAAAAGGAAAGAAAGGATGGTGATGACAAAGGATGTTTCCTGCGTACCTAAGGCGTGTTTGACTTTTGATGTTTGGTGTTTCCACATCAGCCTTCTCATGTGAGGACTGCCGAACCCAGGAAGTCCACCTGGACCTTCAGACCAGGAAACTGGCATGTCCAAAGTCACGTGAAAGTAATTTCTGGAGTGTGTGCTTTGAGTCAGACCTGCCTGACACTGGCCTCTGCATCACCAGGGTCCTGTAATAGCAAAGGCAAAAGTCCTGTGGTCCCTCAGATCTGGGTTCAAAACCCAGCGCTGCTTCCTGCATATGCACCATGTGATGGGGACAGGTGACATCAATTCTCAGAGCCTCAGTGTCCTCAGATCCCCTTCCCCTGGGCTGGGGCCAGAATCCAGGGAGATCTGGTTTGTAAGCCTGTTAGTGCTGAACATTGCCCAGCATAAGGGCTCTGTATGGGATGGCTGTTCTTCCCTCTCTTCTCAATGCCGTCCAGACCCTACCTGGTCCCCCTAACCTCTGAGCTGTGCTCAAAAATGAGGCTGACCTCCTAAGGAGCCTGGACCTTCAAGTCTCACCCCTGCACCTGGTCCAACCTCACACTTTGACCCTCTCGGCTTTGGGCTGACCTCTGTCCAGACCAACCGTGACTTGAGATGGTTCTAAACCAGACTCGATGGGAATAGTCCCTTGGTCCCTCCCATTGTTCTACTGATGGCTCCGGATTCCAGGGCCTCCATCCCTGTAGGACTTTGAGCCTCGGTCCTCTCTCTGTTAAATGGGAACAATTGTACCTACCAGGCTCACATTCAGGGCCTAGGGAAGGTGGTGGTGTTGGTGATGGGGGCAGGGTGCTCAGCAGAGTGGTCGCCACAGCCACTGGGACCTCAGGATCAGGTCCTAGGGGCAAGGTGTCTTAATGACTGTTTTAAGAGCTGAGGTTTATGGAGTGTTGAGGATTTTCCATGCGTGGTCTCCCCATATCCTCCAGCAACCCCATGAGGCTGCTCCTATTAATATCACCAGACACAGCTGCTAAGAGGCAGGGGTGGGGTTTGGTTACTCGCCCCAGGGACCCCGCTCCCACCACAATACAAATCACAAAGCTTCCCCTGTCTTCCTGTAAAGCCGATTCTCTGTCTGATGTGCAGACATTTTTGTGATGGGTATAACCTGATTATTTCCCGATTAATCACTCACCATAGCTAATTCACTCTTCCCATTGATCCCAACTCCTCTGGAAGGGTGCCCCCCTCCGTCTCTAAGGGCCACCCCGATGCTGATGGGCACCTCTGAGAGTGCCAGGTGGGGATCTGGTTGAACTTGCTGAGGTTCAGTTGGTTGCAAGAGGGCAGGTTGTGTGGGTGGCAAAGGCCATGGTCTGTGCAGGCCTGGTGTGGGTGGCATCCTCGTTTTACCTGGCAAACAGTGACCCATCTGGCAGCATCACTGGAACCCCCCACCCCAAATAGTCACCCATTCTTTCCACAGATAGTGATGGAGCACCTGCAGAGTGCCAGGCCTCGTGCAGTGCATTCCCCTACGAAAAGGCCGCCTGGCTACAGCTGTGTGCCTGTGTCTGCATACGGAATTTGTTTATATTCATTCACTGACTCATTTGTGGAGCATAGACTACGTGTAGATA